>NC_133336.1:217061023-217343226 GCF_042186555.1 Aquarana catesbeiana | reverse complement strand
GGAACTTCTTTCCGGGCTCCGCCCCCGGTGACCCGCACGTCATCTCTATATTTGCCACCGCCCACGACAGACTGCTGGACCCGCCCCCTGCTGCAGGTAACAGACCCCGCCTTCTGCGCACCCTCCCCTTACCAGTGACTGGCCACGCCCTCAACACTTCCATCACACCCCCATCACCAGAAACTCCTCCCACTACTATCATTGTATATGTAATGATTATTATTGTTTCTATAATGAATGTTATGGTGGATAATATTATGTGTAGTTTTATATGACCCCCCCCAGCGGCCAAGTCCGGGATTATCCCCCAAATCCTCCATCCCCTATTACCAGTGGCATCGCTAGGGGGTGTCTTTTGGGGCTATAGCCCCGAGTCTCTGCAAGGGTCCCAAAGGGGAGGGGAGGGGAGGCTCTCCGGGGATATATACACACGTATATTACTGTATATACATGTCTATGCTCACCCAAGAGTAGGACTTTCTTTACTACACTGCTATAGGCTCCCAGATCTTTTCTAGACCCAGCAACACCCCCCCTGTCCATAACTGAGGTCCTCCATCCCCCATAACTGAGCCCCTCCATCCCCATAACTGAGCCCCTCCATCCCCCATAACTGAGGTCCCCCATCCCCCATAACTGAGGTCCTCCACCCCCCATAACTGAAGTCCTCCATCCCCCATAACTGATCTCCTCCACCCCCCCTAACTGAGGTCCTCCATCCCCCATAACTGAGGTCCTCCACCCCCCATAACTGAGGTCCTCCATCCCCCATAACTGAGGTCCTCCACCCCCCATAACTGAGGTCCTCCATCCCCCATAACTGATCTCCTCCACCCCCCATAACTGAGGTCCTCCATCCCCCATAACTGATCTCCTCCACCCCCCATAACTGAGGTCCTCCATCCCCCATAACTGAGGTCCCCCACCTCCCATAACTGAGGTCCTCCATCCCCCATAACTGAGGTCCTCCACCCCCCATAACTGAGGTCCTCTATTCCCCATAACTGAGGTCCCCCATCCCCCATAACTGAGGTCCCCCATCCCCCATAACTGAGGTCCTCCATCCCCCATAACTGAGGTCCTCCACCCCCCATAACTGAGGTCCTCTATTCCCCATAACTGAGGTCCCCCATCCCCCATAACTGAGGTCCCCCATCCCCCATAACTGAGGTCCTCCATCCCCCATAACTGAGGTCCTCCACCCCCCATAACTGAGGTCCCCAATCCCCCATAACTGATCTCCTCCACCCCCCATAACTGATCTCCTCCACCCCCCATAACTGAGGTCCTCCATCCCCCATAACTGATCTCCTCCACCGCCCATAACTGAGGTCCTCCATCCCCCATAACTGATCTCCTCCACCCCCCCTAACTGAGGTCCTCCATCCCCCATAACTGAGGTCCTCCACCCCCCATAACTGAGGTCCTCCATCCCCCATAACTGATCTCCTCCACCCCCCATAACTGAGGTCCTCCATCCCCCATAACTGATCTCCTCCACCCCCCATAACTGAGGTCCTCCATCCCCCATAACTGAGGTCCCCCACCTCCCATAACTGAGGTCCTCCACCCCCCATAACTGAGGTCCTCTATTCCCCATAACTGAGGTCCCCCATCCCCCATAACTGAGGTCCCCCATCCCCCATAACTGAGGTCCTCCATCCCCCATAACTGAGGTCCTCCACCCCCCATAACTGAGGTCCTCTATTCCCCATAACTGAGGTCCCCCATCCCCCATAACTGAGGTCCCCCATCCCCCATAACTGAGGTCCTCCATCCCCCATAACTGAGGTCCTCCACCCCCCATAACTGAGGTCCCCCATCCCCCATAACTGATCTCCTCCACCCCCCATAACTGATCTCCTCCACCCCCCATAACTGAGGTCCTCCATCCCCCATAACTGAGGTCCCCCACCTCCCATAACTGAGGTCCCCCATCCCCCATAACTCAGGTCCCCCATCCCCCATAACTGAGGTCCCCCATCCCCCATAACTGAGGTCCTCCACCCCCCATCACTGAGGTCCTCTATTCCCCATAACTGAGGTCCCCCATCCCCCATAACTGAGGTCCCCCATCCCCCATAACTGAAGTCCTCCATCCCCCATAACTGAGGTCCTCCATCCCCCATAACTGAGCTCCTCCATCCCCCATAACTGAGGTCCTCCATCCCCCATAACTGAGGTCCCCCACCTCCCATAACTGAGGTCCCCCATCCCCCATAACTGAGGTCCTCCACCCCCCATAACTGAGGTCCTCCACCCCCCATAACTGAGGTCCCCCATCCCCCATAACTGAGGTCCTCCACCCCCCATAACTGAGGTCCTCTATTCCCCATAACTGAGGTCCCCCATCCCCCATAACTGAGGTCCCCCATCCCCCATAACTGAGGTCCTCCATCCCCCATAACTAAGGTCCTACACCCCCCATAACTGAGGTCCTCCACGCCCCATAACTGAGGTCCTCTATTCCACATAACTGAGGTCCCCCATCCCCCATAACTGAGGTCCCCCATCCCCCATAACTGAGGTCCCCCATCCCCCATAACTGAGGTCCTCCATCCCCCATAACTGAGGTCCTCCACCGCCCATAACTGAGGTCCTCCATCCCCCATAACTGAGGTCCCCCATCCCCCATAACTGAGCTCCTCCATCCCCCATAACTGAGGTCCTCCATCCCCCATAACTGAGGTCCTCCACCCCCCATAACTGAGGTCCTCCATCCCCCATAACTGAGGTCCCCCATCCCCCATAACTGAGCTCCTCCGTCCCCCATAACTGAGGTCCTCCATCCCCATAACTGAGGTCCTCCATCCCCCATAACTGAGCTCCTCCATCCCCATAACTGAGGTCCTCCATCCCCCATAACTGAGCTCCTCCATCCCCCATAACTGAGGTCCTCCATCCCCCATAACTGAGGTCCCCCATCCCCCATAACTGAGCTCCTACATCCCCCATAACTGAGGTCCTCCATCCCCCATACCTGAGCTCCCCCATCCCCCATAACTGAGGTCCTCCATCCCCCATAACTGAGGTCCCCCATCCCCCATAACTGAGCTCCTCCATCCCCATAACTGAGGTCCCCCATCCCCCATAACTGAGGTCCCCCATCCCCCATAACTGAGGTCCTCCATCCCCCATAACTGAGCTCCTCCATCCCCATAACTGAGCTCCTCCATCCCCCATAACTGAGGTCCCCCATCCCCCATAACTGAGGTCCCCCATCCCCCATAACTGAGGTCCCCCATCCCCCATAACTGAGCTCCTCTATCCCCCATAACTGAGCTCCTCCATCCCCCATAACTGAGGTCCTCCATCCCCCATAACTGAGGTCCCCCATCCCCCATAACTGAGCTCCTCCATCCCCCATAACTGAGCTCCTCCATCCCCCATAACTGAGGTTCTCCACCCCCATAACTGATCTCCTCCATCCCCCATAACTGAGGTCCTCCATCCCCCATAACCGAGTTCCCCTATCCCCCATAACTGAGCTCCTCCATCCCCCATAACTGACCTCCTCCATCCCCCATAACTGAGGTCCCCCATAACTGAGGTCCCCCATCCCCCATAACTGAGGTCCCCCATCCCCCATAACTGAGCTCCTCCATCCCCCATAACTGACCTCCTCCATCCCCCATAACTGAGGTCCCCCATCCCCCATAACTGAGGTCCCCCATCCCCCATAACTGACCTCCTCCATCCCCATAACTGAGCTCCTCCATCCCCCATAACTGACCTTCTCCATCCCCCATAACTGAGGTCCTCCATCCCCCATAACTGAGGTCCCCCATCCCCCATAACTGAGCTCCTCCATCCCCCATAACTGACCTCCTCCATCCCCCATAACTGAGGTCCTCCATCCCCCATAACTGAGGTCCCCCATCCCCCATAACTGAGCTCCTCCATCCCCCATAACTGAGCTCCTCCACCCCCCATAACTGAGGTCCTCCATCCCCCATAACTGAGGTCCCCCATCCCCCATAACTGAGGTCCTCCACCCCCCATAACTGAGGTCCTCCATCCCCCATAACTGAGGTCCCCCATCCCCCATAACTGAGGTCCTCCATCCCCCATAACTGAGCTCCTCCATCCCCCATAACTGAGGTCCCCCATCCCCCATAACTGAGCTCCTCCATCCCCCATAACTGAGCTCCTCCATCCCCCATAACTGAGGTCCCCCATCCCCCATAACTGAGGTCCCCCATCCCCCATAACTGAGGTCCTCCATCCCCCCATAACTGAGGTCCCCCATCCCCCATAACTGAGCTCCTCCATCCCCCATAACTGAGGTCCCCCATCCCCCATAACTGAGGTCCCCCATCCCCCATAACTGAGGTCCTCCACCCCCCATAACTGAGGTCCTCCATCCCCCCATAACTGAGCTCCCCCATCCCCCATAACTGAGGTCCCCCATCCCCCATAACTGAGGTCCCCCATCCCCCATAACTGAGGTCCCCCACCCCCCATAACTGAGGTCTTCCATCCCCCATAACTGAGGTCCTCCATCCCCCATAACTGAGCTCCTCCACCCCCCATAACTGAGGTCCCCCATCCCCCATAACTGAGGTCCCCCATCCCCGATAACTGAGGTCTTCCATCCCCCATAACTGAGCTCCTCCACCCCCCATAACTGAGGTCCCCCATCCCCCATAACTGAGGTCCTCCATTCCCCATAACTGAGGTCCTCCAACCCCCATAACTGAGGTCCCCCATCCCCCATAACTGAGCTCCTCCATCCCCCATAACTGAACTCCTCCATCCCCATAACTGAGGTCCTCCATCCCCCATAACTGAGCTCCTCCATCCCCCATAACTGAGCTCCTCCATCCCCCATACCTGACCTCCTCCATCCCCCATAACTGAGCTCCTCCATCCCCCATAACTGACCTCCTCCATCCCCCATAACTGAGCTCCTCCATCCCCCATAACTGAGCTCCTCCATCCCCCATAACTGAGGTCCTCCACCCCCCATAACTGAGCTCCCCCATCCCCCATAACTGAGATCCCCCATCCCCCATAACTGAGATCCCCCATCCCCCATAACTGAGGTCCTCCACCCCCCATAACTGAGCTCCCCCATCCCCCATAACTGAGCTCCTCCATCCCCCATAACTGAGCTCCTCCACCCCCCCATAACTGATCTCCTCCATCCCCCATAACTGAGGTCCTCCATCCCCCATAACTGAGGTCCTCCATCCCCCATAACTGAGGTCCCCCATCCCCCATAACTGAGGTCCTCCATCCCCCATAACTGAGGTCCTCCATCCCCCATAACTGAGGTCCCCCATCCCCCATAACTGAGGTCCTCCATCCCCCATAACTGAGCTCCTCCATCCCCCATAACTGAGGTCCCCCATCCCCCATAACTGAGCTCCTCCATCCCCCATAACTGAGCTCCTCCACCCCCCATAACTGAGGTCCTCCATCCCCCATAGCTGAGCTCCTCCATCCCCCATAACTGAGCTCCTCTATCCCCCATAACTGAGCTCCTCCACCCCCCATAACTGATCTCCTCCATCCCTCATAACTGAGGTCCTCCACCCCCCATAACTGAGGTCCCACATCCCCCATAACTGAGGTCCTCCATCCCCCATAACTGAGGTCCCCCATCCCCCATAACTGACCTCCTCCATCCCCCATAACTGAGACCCTTAATCCCCCATAACTGAGGTCCCCCCATCCCCCATAACTGAGCTCCTCCACCCCCCATAACTGACCTCCTCCATTCCCCATAACTGAGGTCCCCCATCCCCCATAACTGACCTCCTCCATCCCCCATAACTGAGGTCCCCCATCCCCCATAACTGAGGTCCCCCATCCCCCATAACTGAGGTCCCCCCATCCCCCATAACTGACCTCCTCCATCCCCCATAACTGAGGTCCCCCATCCCCCATAATTGAGGTCCCCCATCCCCCATAACTGACGTCCTCCATCCCCCATAACTGAGGTCCCCCATCCCCCATAACTGAGGTCCTCCATCCCCCATAACTGAGGTCCCCCATCCCCCATAACTGACGTCCTCCATCCCCCATAACTGAGGTCCCCCATCCCCCATAACTGAGGTCCTCCATCCCCCATAACTGAGGTCCTCCATCCCCCATAACTGAGGTCCCCCATCCCCCATAACTGAGCTCCTCCATCCCCCATAACTGAGGTCCCCCATCCCCCATAACTGAGCTCCTCCATCCCCTATAACTGAGGTCCTCCATCCCCCATAACTGAGCTTCTCCACCCCCATAACTGAGGTCCTCTATTCCCCATAACTGAGGTCCCCCATCCCCCATAACTGAGGTCCTCCACCCCCCATAACTGAGCTCCTCCATCCCCCATAACTGAGGTCCCCCATACCCCATAACTGATCTCCTCCATCCCCCATAACTGAGGTCCCCCATCCCCCATAACTGAGGTCCTCCATCCCCATAACTGAGCTTCTCCACCCCCATAACTGAGCTCCTCCATCCCCCATAACTGAGGTCCCCCATCCTCCATAACTGAGCTCCTCCATCCCCCATAACTGAGGTCCCCCATCCCCCATAACTGAGCTCCTCCATCCCCCATAACTGGGGTCCCCCATCCCCCATAACTGAGGTCCCCCATCCCCCATAACTGAGCTCCTCCATCCCCCATAACTGAGGTCCTCCATCCCCCATAACTGTTGTCCCCCATCCCCCATAACTGAGGTCCTCCACCCCCCATAAATGAGGTCCTCCATCCCCCATAACTGAGGTCCCCCATCCCCCATAACTGAGCTCCTCCATCCCCATAACTGAGCTCCGCCATCCCCCATAACTGAGGTCCCCCATCCCCCATAACTGAGGTCCCCCATCGCCCATAACTGAGGTCCTCCACCCCCTATAAATGAGGTCCTCCACCCCCCATACCTGAGGTCCTCCATCCCCCATAACTGAGGTCCTCCACCCCCCATAACTGAGGTCCTCCATCCCCCATAACTGAGGTCCCCCATCCCCCATAACTGAGCTCCTCCATCCCCCATAACTGAGGTCCTCCATCCCCCATAACTGAGGACCTCCACCCCCCATAACTGAGGTCCTCCATCCCCCATAACTGAGGTCCCCCATCCCCCATAACTGAGCTCCTCCATCCCCCATAACTGAGCTCCTCCATCCCCCATAACTGAGCTCCTCCGTCCCCCATAACTGAGGTCCTCCATCCCCATAACTGAGGTCCTCCATCCCCCATAACTGAGCTCCTCCATCCCCATAACTGAGGTCCCCCATCCCCCATAACTGAGCTCCTCCATCCCCCATAACTGAGGTCCTCCATCCCCCATAACTGAGGTCCCCCATCCCCCATAACTGAGCTCCTACATCCCCCATAACTGAGGTCCTCCATCCCCCATAACTGAGCTCCCCCATCCCCCATAACTGAGGTCCTCCATCCCCCATAACTGAGGTCCCCCATCCCCCATAACTGAGCTCCTCCATCCCCATAACTGAGGTCCCCCATCCCCCATAACTGAGGTCCCCCATCCCCCATAACTGAGGTCCCCCATCCCCCATAACTGAGATCCCCCATCCCCCATAACTGAGGTCCTCCATCCCCCATAACTGAGCTCCTCCATCCCCATAACTGAGCTCCTCCATCCCCCATAACTGAGCTCCTCCACCCCCATAACTGAGGTCCCCCATCCCCCATAACTGAGGTCCCCCATCCCCCATAACTGAGCTCCTCCATCCCCCATAACTGAGGTCCTCCATCCCCCATAACTGAGGTCCTCCATCCCCCATAACTGAGGTCCCCCATCCCCCATAACTGAGCTCCTCTATCCCCCATAACTGAGCTCCTCCATCCCCCATAACTGAGCTCCTCCATCCCCCATAACTGAGGTTCTCCACCCCCATAACTGATCTCCTCCATCCCCCATAACTGAGGTCCTCCATCCCCCATAACTGAGGTCCCCCATCCCCCATAACTGAGCTCCTCCATCCCCCATAACTGACCTTCTCCATCCCCCATAACTGAGGTCCCCCATCCCCCATAACTGAGGTCCCCCATCCCCCATAACTGAGCTCCTCCATCCCCCATAACTGACCTCCTCCATCCCCCATAACTGAGGTCCCCCATCCCCCATAACTGTGGTCCCCCATCCCCAATAACTGAGGTCCCCCATCCCCCATAACTGACCTCCTCCATCCCCATAACTAAGCTCCTCCATCCCCCATAACTGACCTCCTCCATCCCCCATAACTGAGGTCCTCCATCCCCCATAACTGAGGTCCCCCATCCCCCATAACTGAGCTCCTCCATCCCCCATAACTGACCTCCTCCATCCCCCATAACTGAGGTCCCCCATCCCCCATAACTGAGGTCCCCCATCCCCCATAACTGAGGTCCCCCATCCCCCATAACTGAGCTCCTCCATCCCCCATAACTGAGCTCCTCCACCCCCCATAACTGAGGTCCTCCATCCCCCATAACTGAGGTCCCCCATCCCCCATAACTGAGGTCCTCCACCCCCCATAACTGAGGTCCTCCATCCCCCATAACTAAGGTCCCCCATCCCCCATAACTGAGGTCCTCCATCCCCCATAACTGAGCTCCTCCATCCCCCATAACTGAGCTCCTCCATCCCCCATAACTGAGGTCCCCCATCCCCCATAACTGAGCTCCTCCATCCCCCATAACTGAGGTCCTCCATCCCCCATAACTGAGGTCCCCCATCCCCCATAACTGAGGTCCCCCATCCCCAATAACTGAGGTCCTCCATCCCCCCATAACTGAGGTCCCCCATCCCCCATAACTGAGCTCCTCTATCCCCCATAACTGAGCTCCTCCACCCCCCATAACTGAGGTCCCCCATCCCCCATAACTGAGGTCCTCCATTCCCCATAACTGAGGTCCTCCAACCCCCATAACTGAGGTCCCCCATCCCCCATAACTGAGCTCCTCCATCCCCCATAACTGAGCTCCTCCATCCCCATAACTGAGGTCCTCCATCCCCCATAACTGAGCTCCTCCATCCCCCATAACTGAGCTCCTCCATCCCCCATACCTGACCTCCTCCATCCCCCATAACTGAGCTCCTCCATCCCCCATAACTGACCTCCTCCATCCCCCATAACTGAGCTCCTCCATCCCCCATAACTGAGCTCCTCCATCCCCCATAACTGAGGTCCTCCACCCCCCATAACTGAGCTCCCCCATCCCCCATAACTGAGATCCCCCATCCCCCATAACTGAGATCCCCCATCCCCCATAACTGAGGTCCTCCACCCCCCATAACTGAGCTCCCCCATCCCCCATAACTGAGCTCCTCCATCCCCCATAACTGAGCTCCTCCACCCCCCATAACTGATCTCCTCCATCCCCCATAACTGAGGTCCTCCATCCCCCATAACTGAGGTCCTCCATCCCCCATAACTGAGGTCCCCCATCCCCCATAACTGAGGTCCTCCATCCCCCATAACTGAGGTCCTCCATCCCCCATAACTGAGGTCCTCCATCCCCCATAACTGAGGTCCCCCATCCCCCATAACTGAGGTCCTCCATCCCCCATAACTGAGCTCCTCCATCCCCCATAACTGAGGTCCCCCATCCCCCATAACTGAGCTCCTCCACCCCCCATAACTGAGGTCCTCCATCCCCCATAGCTGAGCTCCTCCATCCCCCATAACTGAGCTCCTCTATCCCCCATAACTGAGCTCCTCCACCCCCCATAACTGATCTCCTCCATCCCTCATAACTGAGGTCCTCCACCCCCCATAACTGAGGTCCCACATCCCCCATAACTGAGGTCCTCCATCCCCCATAACTGAGGTCCCCCATCCCCCGTAACTGACCTCCTCCATCCCCCATAACTGAGACCCTCCATCCCCCATAACTGAGGTCCCCCCATCCCCCATAACTGAGCTCCTCCACCCCCCATAACTGACCTCCTCCATCCCCCATAACTGAGGTCCCCCATCCCCCATAACTGACCTCCTCCATCCCCCATAACTGAGGTCCCCCATCCCCCATAACTGAGGTCCCCCATCCCCCATAACTGAGGTCCCCCCATCCCCCATAACTGACCTCCTCCATCCCCCATAACTGAGGTCCCCCATCCCCCATAATTGAGGTCCCCCATCCCCCATAACTGACGTCCTCCATCCCCCATAACTGAGGTCCCCCATCCCCCATAACTGAGGTCCTCCATCCCCCATAACTGAGGTCCCCCATCCCCCATAACTGACGTCCTCCATCCCCCATAACTGAGGTCCCCCATCCCCCATAACTGAGGTCCTCCATCCCCCATAACTTAGGTCCTCCATCCCCCATAACTGAGGTCCCCCATCCCCCATAACTGAGCTCCTCCATCCCCCATAACTGAGGTCCCCCATCCCCCATAACTGAGCTCCCCCATCCTCCATAACTGAGCTCCTCCATCCCCCATAACTGAGCTCCTCCACCCCCATAACTGAGGTCCTCCATCCCCCATAACTGAGGTCCTCCATCCCCCATAACTGAGCTCCTCCACCCCCATAACTGAGGTCCTCCATCCCCCATAACTGAGCTCCCCCATCCTCCATAACTGAGCTCCTCCATCCCCCATAACTGAGCTCCTCCACCCCCATAACTGAGCTCCTCCATCCCCCATAACTGAGGTCCTCCATCCCCCATAACTGAGCTCCTCCATCCCCCATAACTGGGGTCCCCCATCCCCCATAACTGAGGTCCCCCATCCCCCATAACTGAGCTCCTCCATCCCCCATAACTGAGGTCCTCCATCCCCCATAACTGTTGTCCCCCATCCCCCATAACTGAGGTCCTCCACCCCCCATAAATGAGGTCCTCCATCCCCCATAACTGAGGTCCCCCATCCCCCATAACTGAGCTCCTCCATCCCCATAACTGAGCTCCGCCATCCCCCATAACTGAGGTCCCCCATCCCCCATAACTGAGATCCCCCATCGCCCATAACTGAGGTCCTCCACCCCCTATAAATGAGGTCCTCCACCCCCCATACCTGAGGTCCTCCATCCCCCATAACTGAGGTCCTCCACCCCCCATAACTGAGGTCCTCCATCCCCCATAACTGAGGTCCCCCATCCCCCATAACTGAGCTCCTCCATCCCCCATAACTGAGGTCCTCCATCCCCCATAACTGAGGACCTCCACCCCCCATAACTGAGGTCCTCCATCCCCCATAACTGAGGTCCCCCATCCCCCATAACTGAGCTCCTCCATCCCCCATAACTGAGCTCCTCCATCCCCCATAACTGAGCTCCTCCGTCCCCCATAACTGAGGTCCTCCATCCCCATAACTGAGGTCCTCCATCCCCCATAACTGAGCTCCTCCATCCCCATAACTGAGGTCCTCCATCCCCCATAACTGAGCTCCTCCATCCCCCATAACTGAGGTCCTCCATCCCCCATAACTGAGGTCCCCCATCCCCCATAACTGAGCTCCTACATCCCCCATAACTGAGGTCCTCCATCCCCCATAACTGAGCTCCCCCATCCCCCATAACTGAGGTCCTCCATCCCCCATAACTGAGGTCCCCCATCCCCCATAACTGAGCTCCTCCATCCCCATAACTGAGGTCCCCCATCCCCCATAACTGAGGTCCCCCATCCCCCATAACTGAGGTCCCCCATCCCCCATAACTGAGGTCCTCCATCCCCCATAACTGAGGTCCTCCATCCCCCATAACTGAGGTCCCCCATCCCCCATAACTGAGCTCCTCTATCCCCCATAACTGAGCTCCTCCATCCCCCATAACTGAGCTCCTCCATCCCCCATAACTGAGGTTCTCCACCCCCATAACTGATCTCCTCCATCCCCCATAACTGAGGTCCTCCATCCCCCATAACTGAGGTCCCCCATCCCCCATAACTGAGCTCCTCCATCCCCCATAACTGACCTCCTCCATCCCCCATAACTGAGGTCCCCCATCCCCCATAACTGAGGTCCCCCATCCCCCATAACTGAGCTCCTCCATCCCCCATAACTGACCTCCTCCATCCCCCATAACTGAGGTCCCCCATCCCCCATAACTGTGGTCCCCCATCCCCCATAACTGAGGTCCCCCATCCCCCATAACTGACCTCCTCCATCCCCATAACTGAGCTCCTCCATCCCCCATAACTGACCTCCTCCATCCCCCATAACTGAGGTCCTCCATCCCCCATAACTGAGGTCCCCCATCCCCCATAACTGAGCTCCTCCATCCCCCATAACTGAGGTTCCCCATCCCCCATAACTGACGTCCTCCATCCCCCATAACTGAGGTCCCCCATCCCCCATAACTGAGGTCCTCCATCCCCCATAACTGAGGTCCCCCATCCCCCATAACTGAGCTCCTCCATCCCCCATAACTGAGGTCCCCCATCCCCCATAACTGAGGTCCTCCACCCCCCTTAACTGAGGTCCTCCATCCCCCATAACTGAGCTCCCCCATCCCCCATAACTGAGGTCCCCCATCCCCCATAACTGAGCTCCTCCATCCCCATAACTGAGGTCCCCCATCCCCCATAACTGAGGTCCCCCATCCCCCATAACTGAGGTCCCCCATCCCCCATAACTGAGGTCCTCCATCCCCCATAACTGAGCTCCTCCATCCCCATAACTGAGCTCCTCCATCCCCCATAACTGAGCTCCTCCAACCCCATAACTGAGGTCCCCCATCCCCCATAACTGAGGTCCCCCATCCCCCATAACTGAGCTCCTCTATCCCCCATAACTGAGCTCCTCCATCCCCCATAACTGAGGTCCTCCATCCCCCATAACTGAGCTCCTCCATCCCCCATAACTGAGGTCCCCCATCCCCCATAACTGAGCTCCTCTATCCCCCATAACTGAGGTTCTCCACCCCCCATAACTGAGCTCCTCCATCCCCCATAACTGAGCTCCTCCATCCCCCATAACTGAGGTTCTCAACCCCCATAACTGATCTCCTCCATCCCCCATAACTGAGGTCCCCCATCCCCCATAACTGAGGTCCCCCATCCCCCATAACTGAGGTCCTCCAGCCCCCATAACTGAGCTCCTCCATCCCCCATAACTTAGGTCCCCCATACCCCATAACTGATCTCCTCCATCCCCCATAACTGAGGTCCCCCATCCCCCATAACTGAGGTCCTCCATCCCCATAACTGAGCTTCTCCACCCCCATAACTGAGCTCCTCCATCCCCCATAACTGAGGTCCCCCATCCCCCATAACTGAGCTCCTCCATCCCCCATAACTGAGGTCCCCCATCCCCCATAACTGAGGTCCTCCATCCCCATAACTGAGCTTCTCCACCCCCATAACTGAGCTCCTCCATCCCCCATAACTGAGGTCCCCCATCCCCCATAACTGAGCTCCTCCATCCCCCATAACTGAGGTCCCCCATCCCCCATAACTGAGGTCCCCCATCTCCCATAACTGAGGTCCTCCACCCCCTATAAATGAGGTCCTCCACCCCCCATAACTGAGGTCCCCCATCCCCCATAACTGAGGTCCCCCATCCCCCATAACTGAGCTCCTCCATCCCCCATAACTGAGCTCCTCCATCCCCCATAACTGAGGTCCCCCATCCCCCATAACTGAGGTCCCCCATCCGCCATAACTGAGGTCCCCCATCCCCCATAACTGAGGTCCCCCATCCCCCATAACTGAGCTCCTCCATCCCCCATAACTGAGCTCCTCTATCCCCCATAACTGAGGTCCCCCATCCCCCATAACTGAGCTCCTCCATCCCCCATAACTGAGCTCCTCCATCCCCCATAACTAAGCTCCTCCATCCCCCCATAACTGAGGTCCTCCATCCCCCATAACTGAGCTTCTCCACCCCCATAACTGAGGTCCTCTATTCCCCATAACTGAGGTCCCCCATCCCCCATAACTGAGGTCCTCCACCCCCCCATAACTGAGCTCCTCCATCCCCCATAACTGAGGTCCCCCATACCCCATAACTGATCTCCTCCATCCCCCATAACTGAGGTCCCCCATCCCCCATAACTGAGGTCCTCCATCCCCATAACTGAGCTTCTCCACCCCCATAACTGAGCTCCTCCATCCCCCATAACTGAGGTCCCCTATCCCCCATAACTGAGCTCCTCCATCCCCCATAACTGAGGTCCTCCACCCCCCATAACTGAGGTCCTCCATCCCCCATAACTGAGCTCCTCCATCCCCCATAACTGAAGTCCCCCATCCCCCATAACTGAGCTCCTCCATCCCCCATAACTGAGGTCCCCCATCCCCCATAACTGAGGTCCCCCATCCCCCATAACTGAGCTCCTCCATCCCCCATAACTGAGGTCCTCCATCCCCCATAACTGAGGTTCCCCATCCCCCATAACTGAGGTCCTCCACCCCCCATAAATGAGGTCCTCCATCCCACATAACTGAGGTCCCCCATCCCCCATAACTGAGCTCCTCCATCCCCATAACTGAGCTCCTCCATCCCTCATAACTGAGGTCCCCCATCCCCCATAACTGAGGTCCCCCATCCCCCATAACTGAGGTCCTCCACCCCCTATAAATGAGGTCCTCCACCCCCCATAACTGAGGTCCCCCATCCCCCATAACTGAGGTCCCCCATCCCCCATAACTGAGCTCCTCTATCCCCCATAACTGAGGTCCCCCATCCCCCATAACTGAGCTCCTCCATCCCCCATAACTGAGCTCCTCCGTCCCCCATAACTAAGCTCCTCCATCCCCCATAACTGAGCTCCCCCATCCCCCATAACTGAGGTCCCCCATCCCCCATAACTGATCTCCTCCACCCCCATAACTGATCTCCTCCATCCCCCATAACTGAGCTCCTCCACCCCCCATAACTGAGGTCCCCCATCCCCCATAACTTTGGTCCTCCATCCCCCATAACTGAGGTCCCCCATCCCCCATAACTGAGGTTCCCCATCCCCCATAACTGAGGTCCTCCATCCCCCATAACTGCGGTCCCCCATCCCCCATAACTGAGGTCCCCCATCCCCCATAACTGAGGTCCTCCATCCCCCATAACTGAGGTCCCCCATCCCCCATAACTAATCTCCTCCATCCCCCATAACTGAGGTCCTCCACCCCCCATAACTGATCTCCCCCATCCCCCATAACTGAGGTCCTCCACCCCCCATAACTGAGATCCTCCATCCCCCATTACTGAGGTCCCCCATCCCCCATAACTGAGGTCCTCCACCCCCCATAAATGAGGTCCTCCATCCCCCATAACTGAGGTCCCCCATACCCCATAACTGATCTCCTCCATCCCCATAACTGAGGTCCTCCATCCCCCATAACTGAGCTCCTCCATCCCCCATAACTGAGGTCCCCCATAACTGAGGTCCCCCATCCCCCATAACTGAGGTCCTCCACCCCCCATAAATGAGGTCCTCCATCCCCCATAACTGAGGTCCCCCATCCCCCATAACTGAGCTCCCCCATCCCGCATAACTGAGGTCCCCCACCCCCCATAACTGAGGTCCCCCATCAACCATAACTGAGGTCCTCCATCCCCCATAACTGAGGTCCCCCATCCCCCATAACTGAGGTCCCCCATCCCCCATAACTGAGGTCCTCCACCCCCCATAAATGAGGTCCGCCATCCCCCATAACTGAGGTCCCCCATCCCCCATAACTGAGGTCCCCCACCCCCCATAACTGAGGTCCCCCATCCCCCATAACTGAGGTCCTCCACCCCCCATAAATGAGGTCCTCCATCCCCCATAACTGAGGTCCCCCATACCCCAAAACTGATCTCCTCCATCCCCCATAACTGAGGTCCCCATCCCCCATAACTGAGGTCCCCCATCCCCCATAACTGAGGTCCCCCATCCCCCATAACTGAGCTCCTCCATCCCCCATAACTGAGCTCCTTCTTCCCCCCATAACTGAGCATCTCCATCCCCCATAACTGAGGTCCCCCATCCCCCATAACTGAGCTCCTCCACCCCCCATAACTGAGGTCCTCCATCTCCCATAAATGAGGTCCTCCACCCCCATAACTGAGCTCCCCCATCCCCCATAACTGAGCTCCTCCACCCCCCATAACTGAGGTCCCCCATCCCCCATAACTGAGGTCCCCCATCCCCCATAACTGAGGTCCTCCATCCCCCATAACTGAGGTCCCCCATCCCCCATAACTGAGGTCCTCCATTCCCCATAACTAAAGTCCCCCATCCCCCATAACTGAGCTCCCCCATCCCCCATAACTGAGGTCCCCCATCCCCCATAACTGAGGTCCCCCACCCCCCATAACTGAGGTCCCCCATCCCCCATAACTGAGGTCCCCCATCCCCCATAACTGAGGTCCTCCATCCCCCATAACTGAGGTCCCCCATCCCCCATAACTGAGGTCCCCCATCCCCCATAACTGAGGTCCTCCATTCCCCATAACTGAAGTCCCCCATCCCCCATAACTGAGCTCCCCCATCCCCCATAACTGAGGTCCCCCATCCCCCATAACTGAGGTCCCCCACCCCCCATAACTGAGGTCCTCCATCCCCCATAACTGAGGTCCTCCACCCCCCATAACTGAGATCCTCCATCCCCCATAACTGAGGTCCCCCATCCCCCATAACTGATCTCCTCCATCCCCCATAACTGAGGTCCCCATCCCCCATAACTGAGGTCCCCCATCCCCCATAACTGAGGTCCCCCATCCCCCATAACTGAGCTCCTCCATCCCCCATAACTGAGCTCCTCCATCCCCCATAACTGAGGTCCTCCATCCCCCATAACTGAGGTCCCCCATCCCCCATAACTGAGGTCCTCCATCCCCCCATAACTGAGGTCCTCCACCCCCCATAAATGAGGTCCTCCATCCCCCATAACTGAGGTCTCCCATACCCCATAACTGATCTCCTTCATCCCCCATAACTGAGGTCCCCATCCCCCATAACTGAGGTCCCCCATCCCCCATAACTGAGATCCCCCATCCCCCATAACTGAGCTCCTCCATCCCCCATAACTGAGCTCCTCCATCCCCCATAACTGAGGTCCCCCACCCCCCATAACTGAGGTCCCCATCCCTCATAACTGAGCTCCTCCATCCCCCATAATTGAGGTCCTCCATCCCCATAACTGAGGTCCCCCATCCCCCATAACGGATCTCCTCCATCCCCATAACTGAGGTCCTCCACCCCAATAACTGAGGTCCCCCATCCCCCATAACTGAGGTCCCCCATCCCCCATAACTGAGGTCCTCCATTCCCCATAACTGAGGTCCCCCATAACTGAGGTCCTCCATCCCCCATAACTGAGCTCCTCCACCCCCCATAACTGAGGTCCTCCACCCCCCATAACTGAGGACCCCCATCCCCCATAACTGAGCTCCCCCATCCCCCATAACTGAGCTCCTCCATCCCCCATAACTGAGGTCCCCCATCCCCCATAACTGAGGTCCCCCATCCCCCATAACTGAGCTCCTCCATCCCCCATAACTGAGCTCCTTCTTCCCCCCTTAACTGAGCTCCTCCACCCCCCATAACTGAGGTCCTCCACCCCCCATAACTGAGGTCCCCCATCCCCCATAACTGAGCTCCCCCATCCCCCATAACTGAGCTCCCCCATCCCCCATAACTGAGGTCCCCCATCCCCCATAACTGAGGTCCCCCATCCTCCATAACTGAGGTCCTCCATTCCCCATAACTGAAGTCCCCATCCCCCATAACTGAGCTCCCCCATCCCCCATAACTGAGATCCCCCATCCCCCATAACTGAGGTCCCCAACCCCTCATAACTGAGGTCCCCCATCCCCCATAACTGAGGTCCCCCATCCCCAATAACTGAGGTCCTCCACCCCCCATAACTGAGGTCCCCCATCCCCCATAACTGAGCTCCCCCATCCCCCATAACTGAGCTCCCCCATCCCCCATAACTGAGGTCCCCCATCCCCCATAACTGAGGTCCCCCATCCTCCATAACTGAGGTCCTCCATTCCCCGTAACTGAAGTCCCCATCCCCCATAACTGAGCTCCCCCATCCCCCATAACTGAGATCCCCCATCCCCCATAACTGAGGTCCCCAACCCCTCATAACTGAGGTCCCCCATCCCCCATAACTAAGGTCCCCCATCCCCAATAACTGATCTCCTCCATCCCCCATAACTGAGGTCCTCCACCCCCCATAACTGAGCTCCTCCACCCCCTATAACTGAGATCCTCCATCCCCCATAACTGAGGTCCCCCATCCCCCATAACTGATCTCCTCCATCCCCCATAACTGAGGTCCCCATCCCCCATAACTGAGGTCCCCCATCCCCCATAACTGAGGTCCCCCATCCCCCATAACTGAGCTCCTCCATCCCCCATAACTGAGCTCCTCCATCCCCCATAACTGAGGTCCCCCATACCCCATAACTGATCTCCTCCATCCCCCATAACTGAGGTCCCCCATCCCCCCATAACTGAGGTCCTCCACCCCCCATAACTGAGGTCCCCCATCCCCCATAACTGAGCTCCCCCATCCCCCATAACTGAGCTCCCCCATCCCCCATAACTGAGGTCCCCCATCCCCCATAACTGAGCTCCTCCACCCCCCATAACTGAGGTCCCCCATCCCCCATAACTGAGGTCCCCCATCCCCCATAACTGAGGTTCCCCATCCCCCATAACTGAGGTCCTCCATCCCCCATAACTGAGGTCCCCCATCCCCCATAACTGAGCTCCCCCATCCCGCATAACTGAGGTCCCCCATCCCCCATAACTGAGGTCCCCCACCCCCCATAACTGAGGTCCCCCATCCCCCATAACTGAGGTCCCCCATCCCCCATAACTGAGGTCCTCCATCCCCCATAACTGAGGTCCTCCACCCCCCATAACTGAGGTCCTCCATCCCCCATAACTGAGCTCCTCCACCCCCCATTACTGATCTCCTCCATCCCCCATAACTGAGGTCCTCCACCCCCCATAACTGAGATCCTCCATCCCCCATAACTGAGGTCCCCCATAACTGATCTCCTCCATCCCCCATAACTGAGGTCCTCCACCCCCCATAACTGAGCTCCTCCACCCCCCATAACTGATCTCCTCCATCCCCCATAACTGAGGTCCTCCACCCCCCATAACTGAGATCCTCCATCCCCCATAACTGAGGTCCCTATCCCCCATAACTGAGGTCCTCCATCCCCCATAACTGAGCTCCTCCATCCCCCCATAACTGAGGTCCTCCATCCCCCATAACTGAGGTCCCCCATCCCCCATAACTGAGGTCCTCCACCCCCCATAAATGAGGTCCTCCATCCCCCATAACTGAGGTCCCACATCCCCCATAACTGAGCTCCCCCATCCCCCATAACTGAGGTCCCCCATCCCCCATAACTGAGGTCCCCCACACCCCATAACTGAGGTCCCCCATCCCACATAACTGAGGTCCTCCATCCCCCATAACTGAGATCCCCCATCCCCCATACCTGATCTCCTCCATCCCCCATAACTGAGGTCCCCCATCCCCCATAACAGAGGTCTTCCACCCCCCATAAATGATGTCCTCCATCCCCCATAACTGAGGTCCCCCATCCCCCATAACAGAGGTCCCCCACCCCCCATAACTGAGGTCCCCCACCCCCCATAAATGAGGTCCTCCATCCCCCATAACTGAGGTCCCCCATACCCCATAACTGATCTCCTCCATCCCCCATAACTGAGGTCCCCCATCCCCCATAACTGAGGTCCTCCACCCCCCATAAATGAGGTCCTCCATCCCCCATAACTGAGCTCCTCCATCCCCCATAACTTAGCTCCTTCTTCTCCCCATAACTGAGCTCCTCCATCGCCCATAACTGAGGTCCCCCATCCCCCATAACTGAGCTCCTCCATCCCCCATAACTGAGCTCCTTCTTCCCCCCATAACTGAGCTCCCCCATCCCCCATAACTGAAGTCCCCCATCCCCCATAACTGAGGTCCCCCATTCCCGATAACTGAGCTCCCCCATCCCCCATAACTGAGCTCCCCCATCCCCCATAACTGAGGTCACCCATCCCCCATAACTGAAGTCCCCCATCCCCCATAACTGAGGTCCCCCATCCCCCATAACTGAGGTCCCCCACCCCCCATAACTGAGGTCCCCCATCCCCCATAACTGAGCTCCTCCACCCCCCATAACTGAGGTCCCCCATCCCCCATAACTGAGGTCCTCCATCCCCCATAACTGAGGTCCCCCATCCCCCATAACTGAGCTCCCCCATCCCCCATAACTGAGGTCCCCCATCCCCCATAACTGAGATGCTCCACCCCCATAACTAAGGTCCCCCATCCCCCATAACTGAGGTCTTCCATCCCCCATAACTGAGATCCTCCACCCCCATAACTGAGGTCCCCCACCCCCCATAACTGAGGTCCCCCATCCCCCATAACTGAGCTCCTCCATCTCCCATAACTGAGGTCCCCCATCCCCCATAACTGAGGTCCTCCATCCCGCATAACTGAGGTCCCCCATCCCCCATAACTGAGGTCCTCCATCCCCCATAACTGAGCTCCCCCATACCCCATAACTGAGGTCCCCCATCCCCCATAACTGAGGTCCCCCACCCCCCATAACTGACGTCCCCCATCCCCCATAACTGAGGTCCCCCATCCCCCATAACTGAGGTCCCCCACCCCCCATAACTGAGGTCCCCCACCCCCCATAACTGTGCTCCTCCATCCCCCATAACTGAGGTCCCCCATCCCCCATAACTGAGCTCCTCCACCCCCCATAACTGAGCTCCTCCACCACCATAACTGAGGTCCTCCATCCCCCATAACTGATCTCCTCCATCCCCCATAACTGAGCTCCTCCATCCCCATAACTGAGCTCCTCCATCCCCCATAACTGAGGTCCCCCATCCCCCATAACTGAGGTCCTCCATCCCCCATAACTGAGGTCCCCCATCCCCCATAACTGAGGTTCCCCATCCCGCATAACTGAGGTCCTCCATCCCCCATAACTGAGGTCCCCCATCCCCCATAACTGAGCTCCCCCATCCCGCATAACTGAGGTCCCCCATCCCACATAACTGAGGTCCCCCACCCCCCATAACTGAGGTCCCCCATCCCCCATAACTGAGGTCCCCCATCCCCCATAACTGAGGTCCTCCATCCTCCATAACTGAGGTCCCTATCCCCCATAACTGAGGTCCTCCATCCCCCATAACTTAGGTCCTCCATCCCCCCATAACTGAGGTCCTCCATCCCCCATAACTGAGGTCCCCCATCCCCCATAACTGAGGTCCTCCACCCCCCATAAATGAGGTCCTCCATCCCCATAACTGAGGTCCCCCATCCCCCATAACTGAGCTCCCCCATCCCCCATAACTGAGGTCCCCCATCCCCCATAACTGAGGTCCCCCACCCCCCATAACTGAGGTCCCCCATCGCCCATAACTGAGGTCCTCCATCCCACATAACTGAGGTCCTCCATCCCCCATAACTGAGATCCCCCATCCCCCATAACTGATCTCCTCCATCCCCCATAACTGAGGTCCCCCATCCCCCATAACAGAGGTCCTCCACCCCCCATAAATGATGTCCTCCATCCCCCATAACTGAGGTCCCCCATCCCCCATAACAGAGGTCCACCACCCCCCATAACTGAGGTCCCCCATCCCCAATAACTGAGGTCCTCCACCCCCCATAAATGAGGTCCTCCATCCCCCATAACTGAGGTCCCCCTTACCCAATAACTGATCTCCTCCATCCCCCATAACTTAGGTCCCCCATCCCCCATAACTGAGGTCCTCCACCCCCCATAAATGAGGTCCTCCATCCCCCATAACTGAGCTCCTCCATCCCCCATAACTTAGCTCCTTCTTCCCCCCATAACTGAGCTCCTCCATCGCCCATAACTGAGGTCCCCCATCCCCCATAACTGAGCTCCTCTATCCCCCATAACTGAGCTCCTCCATCCCCCATAACTGTGGTCCTCCATCTCCCATAAATGAGGTCCTCCATCCCCCATAACTGAGGTCCCCCATCCCCCATAACTGAGCTCCTCCATCCCCCATAACTGAGCTCCTTCTTCCCCCCATAACTGAGCTCCCCCATCCCCCATTACTGAAGTCCCCCATCCCCCATAACTGAGGTCCCCCATTCCCGATAATTGAGCTCCCCCATCCCCCATAACTGAGCTCCCCCATCCCCCATAACTGAGGTCACCCATCCCCCATAACTGAAGTCCCCCATCCCCCATAACTGAGGTCCCCCATCCCCCATAACTGAGCTCCTCCACCCCCCATAACTGAGGTCCCCCATCCCCCATAACTGAGCTCCTCCACCCCCCATAACTGAGGTCCCCTATCCCCCATAACTGAGGTCCTCCATCCCCCATAACTGAGGTCCCCCATCCCTCATAACTGAGGTCCTCCATCCCCCATAACTGAGATGCTCCACCCCCATAACTAAGGTCCCCCATCCCCCATAACTGAGGTCCCCCATCCCCCATAACTGAGCTCCTCCACCCCCCATAACTGAGGTCCCCCATCCCCCATAACTGAGGTCCTCCATCCCGCATAACTGAGGTCCCCCATCCCCCATAACTGAGGTCCTCCATCCCCCATAACTGAGCTCCCCCATCCCCCATAACTGAGGTCCCCCATCCCCCATAACTGAGGTCCCCCATCCCCCATAACTGAGGTCCTCCATCCCCCATAACTGAGGTCCCCCATCCCCCATAACTGATCTCCTCCATCCCCCATAACTGAGGTCCTCCACCCCCCATAACTGAGCTCCTCCAACCCCCATAACTGATCTCCTCCATCCGCCATAACTGAGGTCCCCCATCCCCCATAACTGAGGTCCTCCACCCCCCATAACTGAGATCCTCCATCCCCCATAACTGAGGTCCCCCATCCCCCATAACTGATCTCCTCCATCCCCCATAACTGAGGTCCCCATCCCCCATAACTGAGGTCCCCCATCCCCCATAACTGAGGTCCCCCATCCCCCATAACTGAGCTCCTCCATCCCCCATAACTGAGCTCCTCCATCCCCCATAACTGAGGTCCCCCATCCCCCATAACTGAGGTCCCCCATCCCCCATAACTGAGGTCCTCCACCCCCCATAACTGAGATCCTCCATCCCCCATAACTGAGGTCCCCCATCCCCCATAACTGATCTCCTCCATCCCCCATAACTGAGGTCCCCATCCCCCATAACTGAGGTCCCCCATCCCCCATAACTGAGGTCCCCCATCCCCCATAACTGAGCTCCTCCATCCCTCATAACTGAGCTCCTCCATCCCCCATAACTGAGGTCCCCCATCCCCCATAACTGAGGTCCTCCACCCCCCATAAATGAGGTCCTCCATCCCCCATAAATGAGGTCCTCCATCCCCATAACTGAGGTCCCCCATCCCCCATAACTGAGGTCCCCCATCCCCCATAACTGAGGTCCCCCATCCCCCATAACTGAGGTCCTTCACCCCCATAACTGAGGTCCCCCATCCCCCATAACTGAGGTCCCCCATCCCCCATAACTGAGGTCCCCCATCCCCCATAACTGATCTCCTCCATCCCCCATAACTGAGGTCCCCCATCCCCCATAACTGAGGTCCCCATCCCCCATAACTGAGATCCCCCATCCCCCATAACTGAGGTCCTCCATCCCCCATAACTGATCTCCTCCATCCCCCATAATTGAGGTCCCCCATACCCCATAACTGATCTCCTCCATCCCCCATAACTGATCTCCTCCATCCCCCATAATTGAGGTCCCCCATCCCCCATAACTGATCTCCTCCATCCCCCATAACTGAGGTCCTCCATCCCCCATAACTGAGGTCCCCCATCCCCCATAACTGAGGTCCTCCACCCCCCATAACTGAGCTCCTCCATCCCCCCATAACTGATCTCCTCCACCCCCCATAACTGAGCTCCTCCATCCCCCATAACTGAGGTCCCCCATCCCCCATAACTGAGCTCCTCCACCCCCCATAACTGAGCTCCTCCACCCCCCATAACTGAGCTCCCCCATCCCCCATAACTGAGGTCCTCCACCCCCCATAACTGAGCTCCTCCAACCCCCATAACTGATCTCCTCCATCCCCCATAACTGAGGTCCCCCATCCCCCATAACTGAGGTCCTCCACCCCCCATAACTGAGATCCTCCATCCCCCATAACTGAGGTCCCCCATCCCCCATAACTGATCTCCTCCATCCCCCATAACTGAGGTCCACATCCCCCATAACTGAGGTCCCCCATCCCCCATAACTGAGGTCCCCCATCCCCCATAACTGAGCTCCTCCATCCCCCATAACTGAGCTCCTCCATCCCCCATAACTGAGGTCCCCCATCCCCCATAACTGAGGTCCTCCACCCCCCATAAATGAGGTCCTCCATCCCCCATAAATGAGGTCCTCCATCCCCATAACTGAGGTCCCCCATAACTGAGGTCCCCCATCCCCCATAACTGAGGTCCTTCACCCCCATAACTGAGGTCCCCCATCCCCCATAACTGAGGTCCCCCATCCCCCATAACTGAGGTCCCCCATCCCCCATAACTGATCTCCTCCATCCCCCATAACTGAGGTCCCCCATCCCCCATAACTGAGGTCCCCATCCCCCATAACTGAGATCCCCCATCCCCCATAACTGAGGTCCCCCATCCCCCATAACTGATCTCCTCCATCCCCCATAATTGAGGTCCCCCATACCCCATAACTGATCTCCTCCATCCCCCATAACTGATCTCCTCCATCCCCCAAAACTGAGGTCCCCCATCCCCCATAACTGATCTCCTCCATCCCCCATAACTGAGGTCCTCCATCCCCCATAACTGAGGTCCCCCATCCCCCATAACTGAGGTCCTCCACCCCCCATAACTGAGCTCCTCCATCCCCCCATAACTGATCTCCTCCACCCCCCATAACTGAGCTCCTCCATCCCCCATAACTGAGGTCCCCCATCCCCCATAACTGAGCTCCTCCACCCCCCATAACTGAGCTCCTCCACCCCCCATAACTGAGCTCCTCCACCCCCATAGCTGATCTCCTCCATCCCCCATAACTGAGGTCCCCCATCCCCCATAACTGAGGTCCCCCATAACTGAGGTCCTCCACCCCCCATAACTGAGCTCCTCCATCCCCCCATAACTGATCTCCTCCACCCCCCATACTTGAGCTCCTCCATCCCCCATAACTGAGGTCCCCCATCCCCCATAACTGAGCTCCTCCACCCCCCATAACTGAGCTCCTCCACCCCCATAACTGAGCTCCTCCATCCCCCCATAACTGAGCTCCTCCACCCCCATAACTGATCTCCTCCATCCCCCATAACTGAGGTCCCCCATCCCCCATAACTGAGGTCCCCCATCCCCCATAACTGAGGTCCTCCATCCCCCATAACTGAGCTCCTCCATTCCCCATAACTGAGCTCCTCCCTCCCCCATAACTGAGCTCCTCCACCCCCCATAACTGAGGTCCCCCATCCCCCATAACTGAGGTCCTCCATCCCCCATAACTGATCTCCTCCATCCCCCATAACTGAGCTCCTCCATCCCCATAACTGAGCTCCTCCACCCCCATAACTGAGGTCCTCCATCCCCCATAACTGAGGTCCCCCATCCCCCATAACTGAGATCCCCCATCCCCCATAACTGAGATCCCCCATCCCCCATAACTGAGGTCCCCCATCCCCCATAACTGAGGTCCCCCATCCCCCATAACTGAGCTCCTCCACCCCCCATAACTGAGGTCCCCCATCCCCCATAACTGAGGTCCTCCATCCCCCATAACTGAGGTCCCCCATCCCCCATAACTGAGGTTCCCCATCCCCCATAACTGAGTTTCTCCATCCCCCATAACTGAGGTTCCCCATCCCCCATAACTGAGCTCCCCCATCCCCCATAACTGAGGTCCCCCATCCCCCATAACTGAGGTCCCCCACCCCCCATAACTGAGGTCCCCTATCCCCCATACCTGAGGTCCCCCATCCCCCATAACTGAGGTCCTCCATCCCCCATAACTGAGGTCCCCCATCCCCCATAACTGAGGTCCCCCATCCCCCATAACTGATCTCCTCCATCCCCCATAACTGAGCTCCTCCATCCCCCATAACTGAGCTCCTCCACCCCCATAACTGAGGTCCCCCATCCCCCATAACTGAGATCCCCCATCCCCCATAACTGAGATCCCCCATCCCCCATAACTGAGGTCCCCCATCCCCCATAACTGATCTCCTCCATCCCCCATAACTGAGCTCCTCCATCCCCCATAACTGATCTCCTCCATCCCCCATAACTGAGATTCTCCATCCCCCATAACTGAGGTCCCCCATCCCCCATAACTGAGCTCCTCCATCCCCCATAACTCAGCTCCTCCACCCCCCATAACTGATCTCCTCCATCCCCCATAACTGAGATCCTCCATCCCCCATAACTGAGGTCCCCCATCCCCCATAACTGAGCTCCCCCATCCCCCATAACTGAGGTCCCCCATCCCCCATAACTGAGCTCCTCCATCCCCCATAACTGAGGTCCCCCATCCCCCATAACTGAGGTCCCCCATGTCCCATAACTGAGGTCCCCCATCCCCCATAACTGAGGTCCTCCATCCCCCATAACTGAGGTCCCCCATCCCCCATAACTGAGCTCCCCCATCCCCCATATCTGAGGTCCCCCATCCCCCATAACTGAGCTCCTCCATCCCCCATAACTGAGGTCCCCCATCCCCCATAACTGAGGTCCTCCATCCCCCATAACTGAGGTCCCCCATCCCCCATAACTGAGCTCCTCCATCCCCCATAACTGAGGTCCCCCATCCCCCATAACTGAGGTCCCCCATGTCCCATAACTGAGGTCCCCCATCCCCCATAACTGAGGTCCCCCATCCCCCATAACTGAGGTCCCCCATCCCCCATAACTGAGCTCCTCCATCCCCCATAACTGAGGTCCCCCATCCCCCATAACTGAGGTCCCCCATGTCCCATAACTGAGGTCCCCCATCCCCTATAACTGAGGTCCCCCATCCCCCATAACTGATCTCCTCCATCCCCCATAACTGAGGCCCCCATCCCCCATAACTGAGGTCCCCCATCCCCCATAACTGAGGTCCTCCACCCCCCATAAATGAGGTCCTCCATCCCCCATAACTGAGGTCCCCCATCCCCCATAACTGAGCTCCTCCATCCCCATAACTGAGCTCCTCCATCCCCCATAACTGAGGTCCCCCATCCCCCATAACTGAGGTCCTCCACCCCCCATAAATGAGGTCCTCCACCCCCCATAACTGAGGTCCCCCATCCCCCATAACTGAGGTCCCCCATCCCCCATAACTGAGCTCCTCCATCCCCCATAACTGAGCTCCTCCATCCCCCATAACTGAGGTCCCCCATCCCCCATAACTGAGCTCCCCCATCCCCCATAACTGAGGTCCCCCATCCCCCATAGCTGAGCTCCTCCACCCCCCATAACTGAGGTCCTCCATCCCCCATAACTGAGGTCCCCCATCCCCCATAACTGATCTCCTCCCTCCCCCATAACTGAGGTCCTCCACCCCCCATAAATGAGGTCCTCCATCCCCCATAACTGAGGTCCCCCATCCCCCATAACTGATCTCCTCCCTCCCCCATAACTGAGGTCCTCCACCCCCCATAACTGAGATCCTCCATCCACCATAACTGAGGTCCCCCATCCCCCATAACTGAGGTCCTCCACCCCCCATAAATGAGGTCCTCCATCCCCCATAACTGAGGTCCCCCATCCCCCATAACTGAGGTCCCCCATCCCCCATCACTGAGGTCCTCCATCCCCCATAACTGAGGTCCTCCATCCCCCATAACTGAGGTCCTCCATCCCCCATAACTGAGGTCCCCATCCCCCATAACTGAGGTCCTCCATCCCCCATAACTAAGGTCCTCCACCCCCCATAAATGAGGTCCTCCATCCCCCATAACTGAGGTCCCCCATCCCCCATAACTGAGCTCCCCCATCCCCCATAACTGAGGTCCCCCATCCCCCATAACTGAGCTCCTCCACCCCCCATAACTGATCTCCTCCCTCCCCCATAACTGAGGTCCTCCACCCCCCATAACTGAGATCCTCCATCCCCCATAACTGAGGTCCCCCATCCCCCATAACTGAGGTCCTCCACCCCCCATAAATGAGGTCCCCATCCCCCATAACTGAGGTCCCCCATCCCCCATAACTGAGGTCCCCCATCCCCCATCACTGAGGTCCTCCATCCCCCATAACTGAGGTCCTCCATCCCCCATAACTGAGGTCCTCCATCCCCCATAACTGAGGTCCCCATCCCCCATAACTAAGGTCCTCCACCCCCCATAAATGAGGTCCTCCATCCCCCATAACTGAGATCCCCCATCCCCCATAACTGATCTCTTCCATCCCCCATAACTGAGGTCCCCCATCCCCCATAACAGAGGTCCCCCATCCCCCATAACTGAGGTCCCCCATCCCCCATAACTGAAGTCCCCCATCCCCCATAACTAAGGTCCCCCATCCCACATAACTGAGGTCCTCCATCCCCCATAACTGAGCTCCCCCATCCCCCATAACTGAGCTCCCCCATCCCCCATAACTGAGGTCCCCATCCCCCATAACTGAGGTTCCCCATCCCCCATAACTGAGGTCCCCCACCCCCCATAACTGAGGTCCCCCATCCCCCATAACTGAGCTCCTCCACCCCCCATAACTGAGGTCCCCCATCCCCCATAACTGAGGTCCTCCATCCCCCATAACTGAGGTCCCCCATCCCCCATAACTGAGGTCCTCCATCCCCCATAACTGAGATCCTCCATTCCCCATAACTGAGGTCCCCCATCCCCCATAACTGAGCTCCCCCATCCCCCATAACTGAGGTCCCCCATAACTGAGGTCCCCCACCCCCCATAACTGAGGTCCCCCATCCCCCATAACTGAGGTCCCCCATCCCCCATAACTGAGGTCCTCCATCCCCCATAACTGAGGTCCTCCATCCCCCATAACTGAGGTCCCCCATCCCCCATAACTGATCTCCTCCATCCCCCATAACTGAGGTCCTCCACCCCCCATAACTGAGCTCCTCCAACCCCCATAACTGATCTCCTCCATCCCCCATAACTGAGGTCCCCCATCCCCCATAACTGAGGTCCTCCACCCCCCATAACTGAGATCCTCCATCCCCCATAACTGAGGTCCCCCATCCCCCATAACTGATCTCCTCCATCCCCCATAACTGAGGTCCCCATCCCCCATAACTGAGGTCCCCCGTCCCCCATAACTGAGGTCCCCCATAACTGAGCTCCTCCATCCCCCATAACTGAGGTCCCCCATCCCCCATAACTGAGGTCCTCCACCCCCCATAAATGAGGTCCTCCATCCCCCATAACTGAGGTCCCCCATACCCCATAACTGATCTCCTTCATCCCCCATAACTGAGGTCCCCATCCCCCATAACTGAGGTCCCCCATCCCCCATAACTGAGGTCCCCCATCCCCCATAACTGACCTCCTCCATCCCCCATAACTGAGCTCCTCCATCCCCCATAACTGAGGTCCCCCATCCCCCATAACTGAGGTCCCCATCCCCCATAACTGAGTTCCTTCATCCCCCATAACTGAGGTCCCCCATCCCCCATAAATGAGGTCCTCCATCCCCATAACTGAGGTCCTCCACCCCAATAACTGAGGTCCCCCATCCCCCTTAACTGAGGTCCCCCATCCCCCATAACTGAGGTCCCCCATCCCCCATAACTGAGGTCCTTCACCCCCATAACTGATCTCCTTCATCCCCCATAACTGAGGTCCCCATCTCCCATAACTGATGTCCCCCATCCCCCATAACTGAGGTCCCCCATCCCCCAAAACTGAGCTCCCCCATCCCCCATAACTGATCTCCTCCATCCCCCATAACTGAGGTTCCCCATCCCCCATTAATGAGCTCCTCCATCCCCCATAACTGAGCTCCTCCCTCCCCCATAACTGAGCTCCTCCACCCCCCATAACTGAGGTCCCCCATCCCGCATAACTGAGGTCCCCCATCCCCCATAACTGAGCTCCTCCATCCCCCATAACTGATCTCCTCCATCCCCCATAACTGAGCTCCTCCACCCCCCCATAACTGAGCTCCTCCACTCCCATAACTGAGGTCCTCCATCCCCCATAACTGATCTCCTCCATCCCCCATAACTGAGGTCCCCCATCCCCCATAACTGAGGTCCCCCATCCCCCATAACTGAGCTCCTCCACCCCCCATAACTGAGGTCCCCCATAACCGAGCTCCTCCATCTCCCATAACTAAGGTCCTCCATCCCCCATAACTGACCACCTCCCCCCCCATAAATTAGCTCCTTCATCTCCCATAACTGAGGTCCTCCATCCCCCATAACTGAACTCCTCCACCCCCCCCATAACTGAGCTCCTCCATACCCCATTACTGAGCTCCTCCACCCCCCCATAACTGAGATCCTCCATCCCCCATAACTGAGGTCCTCCATCCCCCATAACTGAGCTCCTCCACCCCCCATAACTGAGCTCCTCCATCCCCCATAATTGAGCTCCTCCATCCCCCATAACTGAGCTCCTCCATCCCCATAACTGAGCTCCTCCACCCCCCACAACTGAACTCCTCCATCCCCCACAACTGAGCTCCTCCATACCCCATAACTGAGGTCCTCCATCCCCCATAACTGAGCTCCCCCACCCCCCACAACTGAGCTCCCCTACCCCCCATAACTGAGCTCCTCCATCCCCCATAACTGATCTCCTCCACCCCCCATAACTGAGGTCCCCCATCCCCCATGACTGAGGTCCCCCATCCCCCATAACTGAGCTCCTCCATCCCCCATAACTGAGGTCCCCAATCCCCCATAACTGAGGTCCCCCATCCCCCATATCTGAGCTCCTCCATCCCCCTTATCTGAGCTCCTCCATCCCCATAACTTAGCTCCTCCATCCCCCATAAATGAGCTCATCCACCCCCCATAACTGAACTCCTCCACCCCCCATAACTGAGCTCCTCCATCCCCCATAACTGAGCTCCTCCATCCCCCATAACTGAGCTCCTCCATCCCCATAACTGAGCTCCTCCACCCCCCACAACTGAGCTCCCATAACTGAGCTCCTCCACCCCCCACAACTGAGCTCCTCCATCCCCCACAACTGAGCTCCTCCATACCCCATAACTGAGCTCGTCCATCCCCCATAACAGAGCTCCTCCATCCCCCATAACTGAGCTCTTCCATCCCCCATAACTGAGCTCCTCCACCCCCCATAACTGAGGTCCTCCATCCCCCATAACTGAGCTCCTCCACCCCCCATAACTGAGGTCCTCCATCTCCCATAACTGAGCTCCTCCATCCCCATAACTGAGTTCCTCCACCCCCCACAACTGAGCTCCTCCATCCCCCACAACTGAGCTCCTCCATACCCCATAACTGAGCTCCTCCACCCCCCATAACTGAGCTCCTCCATACCCCATAATTGAGCTCCTCCATCCCCCATAATTGAGCTCCTCCATCCCCCATAACTAAGCTCCTCCACCCCCCACAACTGAGCTCCTCCATCCCCCACAACTGAGCTCCTCCATACCCCATAATTGAGCTCCTCCATCCCCCATAATTGAGCTCCTCCATCCCCCATAACTGAGCTCCTCCATCCCCCATAACTGAGCTCCTCCATCCCCCATAACTGAACTCCTCCACCCCCCATAACTGAGCTCCTCCATCCCCCATAACTGAGCTCCCCCACCCCCCATAACTGAACTCCTCCACCCCCCATAACTGAGCTCCTCCATCCCCCATAACTGAGCTCCCCCACCTCCCACAACTGAGCTTCCCCACCCCCCACAACTGAGCTCCTCCATCCCCCATAACTGAGCTCCTCCACCCCCCATAACTGAGCTCCTCCATCCCCCATAACTGAGCTCTTTCACCCCCCATAACTGATCTCCTCCACCCCCCATAACTGAGCTCTTCCACCCCCCATAACTGAGGTCCTCCATTTCCCATAACTGAGCCTCCCCATTCCCCATAACTGAGCTCCTCCATTTCCCATAACTGAGCTCCTCCATCCCCCATAACTGAGCTCCTCCATCTCCCATAACTGAGGTCCTCCATCCCCCATAACTGAGCTCCTCTATCCCCCATAACTGACCTCCTCCATCCCCCATAACTGACCTCCTCCATCCCCCATAACTAAGCACCTCCATTTCCCATAACTGAGCTCCTCCATCCCCCATAACTGAGCTCCTCCATCCTCCATAACTGAGCTCCTCCATCCCCCATAACTGAGCTCCTCCATCTCCCATAACTAAGGTCCTCCATCCCCCATAACTGAGCTCCTCTATCCCCCATAACTGACCCCCCCCCCCCATAACTGAGCTCCTCCATCTCCCATAACTGAGGTCCTCCATCCCCCATAACTGAGCTCCTCTATCCCCCATAACTGACCTCCTCCACCCCCCCCATAACTGAGCTCCTCCATCCCCCATAACTGAGCTCCTCCATCCCCCATAAGTGAGCTCCTCCACCCCCCCATAACTGAGGTCCTCCATTTCCCATAACTGAGATCCTCCATCCCCCATAACTGAGCTCCTCCATCCCCCATAACTGAGGTCCTCCATTCCCCATAACTGAGCTCCTCCATCCCCCATAAATGAGCTCCTCCATCCCCCATAAATGAGCTCCTCCACCCCCCATAACTCAGCTCCTCCACCCCCCATAACTGAGCTCCTCCATCCCCCATAACTGAGCTCCTCCATCCCCCATAACTGAGCTCCTCCATTCCCCATAACTGAGGTCCTCCATCCCCATAACTGAGCTCCTCCACCCCCCATAACTAAGGTCCTCAACCCCCCATAACTGAGACACTCCATCCCCCATAACTGAGGTCCTCCATCCCCCATATCTGAGGTCCTCCATCCCCCATATCTGAGATCCTCCATCCCCCATAACTGAGCCCCTCCATCCCCCATAACTGAGGTCCTCTATTCCCCATAACTGAGCTCCTCCATCCCCCATAACTGAGCTCCTCCATCCCCCATAACTGAGATCCTCCATCCCCCATAACTGACCTCCTCCACCCCCCCATATCTGAGCTCCTCCATCCCCCATAACTGAGGTCCTCCATCTCCCATAACTGACCTCCTCCACCCCCCCCATAACTGAGGTCCTCCATTTCCTATAACTCAGCTCCTCCACCCCCCATAATGGAGGTCCTCCATTCTCCATAACTGAGCTCCTCCATCCCCCATAACTGAGCTCCTCCACCCCCCATAACTGAGCTCCTCCATCCCCCATAAATGAGGTTCTCCATCCCCCATATCTGAGCTCCTCCATCCCCCATAACTGAGCTCCTCCATTCCCCATAACTGAGGTCCTCCATCCCCATAACTGAGCTCCTCCACCCCCCATAACTAAGGTCCTCCATCCCCCATAACTGAGACCCTCCATCCCCCATAACTGAGGTCCTCCATCCCCCATATCTGAGATCCTGCAATCCCCATAACTGAGCCCCTCCATCCCCCATAACTGAGGTCCTCTATTCCCCATAACTGAGCTCCTCCATCCCCCATAACTGAGATCCTCCATCCCCCATAAATGACCTCCTCCATCCCCCATAACTGAGGTCCTCCATCCCCCATAACTGACCTCCTTCACCCCCCCCCCCCCCCCCATAACTGAGGTCCTCCATTTCCCATAACTGAGCTCCTCCACCCCCCATAATGGAGGTCCTCCATTCTCCATAACTGAGCTCCTCCATCCCCCATAACTGAGCTCCTCCACTCCCCATAACTGAGGTCCTCCATCCCCCATAACTGAGGTCCTCCATCCCCCATATCTGAGCTCCTCCATCCCCCATAACTGAGGTCCTCCAACCCCCATAACTGAGGTCCTCCATTCCCCATAACTGAGGTCCTCCATTCCCCATAACTGAGGTCCTCCATCCCCATAACTGAGCTCCTCCACCCCCCATAACTAAGGTCCTCCATCCCCCATAACTGATACCCTCCATCCCCCATAACTGAGGTCCTCTATCCCCCATATCTGAGATCCTCCAATCCCCATAACTGAGCTCCTCCATCCCCCATAACTGAGGTCCTCCATCCCCCATAACTGAGGTCCTCCATCCCCCATAACTGAGCTCCTCCATCCCCCATAACTGAGGTCCTCTATTCCCCATAACTGAGCTCCTCCATCCCCCATAACTGAGGTCCTCCATCCCCCATAACTGAGCTCCTCCACCCCCCATAACTGAGCTCCTCCATCCCCCATAACTGAGCTCCTCCATTCCCCATAACTGAGGTCCTCCATCCCCCATAACTGAGCTCCTCCATTCCCCATAACTGAGGTCCTCCATCCCCCATAACTGAGCTCCTCCATTCCCCATAACTGAGGTCCTCCATCCCCACAACTGAGCTCCTCCACCCCCTATAACTGAGCCTCTCCATTCCCCATAACTGAGATCCTCCCTTTCCCATAACTGAGATCCTCCATCCCCCATAACTGAGCTCCTCCATCCCCCATAACTGAGCTCCTCCATTTCCCATAATCGAGGTCCTCTACCCCCCATAACTGAGCTCCTCTATATCCTATAAATGAGCTCCTTCATCCCCCATAACTTAGCCCCTCCATTCCCCATAACTGAGGTCCTCCATCCCCCATAACTGAGGTCCTCCATCCCCCATTACTGAGCCTCTCCATCCCCCATAGCTGAGGTCCTCCAGTCCCCTTATTGTTTTCGTTGCCCTTCTAGTGACCAGAAATGGACGGAATACTCCAGATGTGGGTGGAGCAGAGCTGTATAAAGTAGGATTGATTCCCTTTATCCACGAATGCCACCCACCGAAATCCGCTTGCTGCGGACGAGTGTACCAAGAGGGAGGCAACGAAACTTGCTGAAGAAGAAGAACACCTGTGACTTCTGGTAAGTCAGACACACAGGAAAAGCTGACAAGACAACATTTTTTTTATTATGGAGATATATATATATATTGATGGGCACAGTGGCTGCATTTGATGGCACAGTTGCAGCATTTTAATGGGGGTTTTTTTCTGATTGTTTCAGTTTGTTTGCGCCCCCACCACTGATTTATATATAAACGTTGCGGTTGATTCCTCAAAAGTGGTTATTCCGTGCCAGTGCTAGATACACAAAGTGTATAGCTTCCAAACATGTATCTAGCACTGGCACGGAATAACTACTTTTGAGGAACCAACTGGGACGTATATATATATATATATACGACGTATATATATAAGAACACCTGTGACTTCTGGTAAGTCAGACACACAGGAAAAGCTGACAAGACAACATTTTTTTTATTATGGAGATATATATATATACGTCCCAGTTGGTTCCTCAAAAGTAGTTATTCCGTGCCAGTGCTAGATACATGTTTGGAAGCTATACACTTTGTGTATCTAGCACTGGCACGGAATAACCACTTTTGAGGAATCAACCGCAACGTTTATATATAAATCAGTGGTGGGGGCGCAAACAAACTGAAACAATCAGAAAAAAACCCCCATTAAAATGCTGCAACTGTGCCATCAAATGCAGCCACTGTGCCCATCAATTGTCGCCACTGTGCCAGCAAACGCCGCCACTGTGCCATCAAATGCAGCCACTGTGCCCATCAATTGTCGCCACTGTGCCAGCAAACGCTTCCACAGTGCCATCAAACGCAGGAACTGTGCCCTTTAATTGTTGCCACTGTGCCAAACGCAGCCACTGTGCCCATTAATTGTCGCCACTGTGCCAGCAAACGTCGCCACTGTGCCCATCAATTGTCGCCACTGTGCCATCAAACACAGCCACTGTGCCCAACAATTGTCGCCACTGTGCCAGCAAATGCCGCCACTGTGCCCTTTAATTGTTGCCACTGTGCCAAGGGCAGCCACTGTGCCCATCAATTGTCGCCACTGTGCCAGCAAACGTTGCCACTGTGCCATCAAACGCAGCTACTGTGCCATCAAATGCAGCCACTGACCCCTTTAATTGTTGCCACTGTGCCAAACGCAGCCACTGTGCCCATAAATTGTCGCTATGGTGCCAGCAAACGTTGCCACCTGTGCCATCAAACGCAGCTACTGTGCCATCAAACGCAGCCACTGTGCCCTTTAATTGTTACCACTGTGCCAAACGCAGCCACTGTGCCAGCAAACGTCCCACTGTGCAGCCACTGTGCCCATCAATTGTTGCCACTGTGCCAGCAAACGCGACCAGCAAAAATAATTTTACTGTTAGGGGTCCCCACAACTTGGGAAATTTTATCAAGGGGTCACGGCACTAGGAAGGTTGAGAACCAATGCCCTAGGGAGTAGTTTGTGTTTATATTTGTAGCCCCCAAGTGCATTACTTTACATTTCTCCACATGAAACCTCATTGGTCATGTAGCTACCCCCCCACCCCCATTATTTTATTCAGGTCTTTCAGTAAAATCTCTATATACTGATGTGAAGTTATTATTGATGATACATGGGGGGAGGGGGGTGATGATGGATGGGGAGGAGGGGGGTTGATGACGGATGATGTCACAGAGAAGGAATGTGTGGTGTGAGATTCCAGGTGTGATCCCCCCCCTCCTCCCGAGAGCCCCCATTGAGGAGTGTGGGAGGTGTGGTCACCTGGGGCTTTCTGTTCTAAACACCTCAGAGGACCAACATGGCCGCCAGGTTACCGGCATTTCCAGAAGGAGCTCAGACATGGTGAATGGAGGGGGATGGGAGATGGTGAATGGATGGGAGATGGTGAATGGATGAGGATCCCGCTGTGTTGCTTTCTCTGACTTCGCAGTCGCACTCCAGACATCCTGACCCCGGGGTGACCCCCATCTGGCGCTGTATTGGGGTGAACCCCGGAATGAACCCGGAGCAGGTCAGGAAAGTGTGGAGCTGAGCGCTCCCCCTCCCCCGAGTCGTTGTATTGGGGTGTACCCTGGGGGTGAGAATCTGATCGGTCCCCCTCCCCCTGGTGGTGTTGTATTGGGGCGTACCCCCAAAGCTGCCCCCTCCCCCGGTGGTGTTGTATTGGGGCGTACCCCCGGAGCGGTCCCTCTCCCCAGTGGTGTTGTATTGGGGAGTAATGCTCCTCCCCGGTGGTGTTGTATTGGGGCGTAACCCAGAGTGGTCCCCGGTCCCCCTCCCCAGTGGTGTTGTATTGGGGCGTACCCCCCAGCATGGTCTCCAGTCCCCCTCCCCCGGGGGTGTTGTATTGGGGCGTACCCCCGGAGCGGTCCCTCTCCCCAGTGGTGTTGTATTGGGGAGTAATGCTCCTCCCCGGTGGTGTTGTATTGGGGCGTAACCCAGAGTGGTCCCCGGTCCCCCTCCCCAGTGGTGTTGTATTGGGGCATACCCCCAGCATGGTCTCCAGTCCCCCTCCCCCGGGGGTGTTGTATTGGGGTGTACCCCGGAATGGTCTCCGGTCCCCCTCCTCCGGTGGTGTTGTATTGGGGCGTAACCCAGAGTGGTCCCCGGTCCCCCTCCCCAGTGGTGTTGTATTGGGGCGTACCCCCCAGCATGGTCTCCGGTCCCCCTCCCCCGGGGGTGTTGTATTGGGGCATACCCCCCAGCATGGTCTCCGGTCCCCCTCCCCCGGGGGTGTTGTATTGGGGCATACCCCCCAGCATGGTCTCCGGTCCCCCTCCTCCGGTGGTGTTGTATTGGGGCGTACCCCGGAATGGTCCCCGGTCCCCCTCCTCCGGTGGTGTTGTATTTGGGCGTACCCCGGTCCCCCTCCCCCGGCGGTGTTGTATTGGGGCGTACCCCGGAATGGTCCCCCTCCCCCGGCGGTGTTGTATTGGGGCGTACCCCGGAATGGTCCCCGGTCCCCCTCCCCCGGCGGTGTTGTATTGGGGCGTACCCCGGAATGGTCCCCCTCCCCCGGCGGTGTTGTATTGGGGCGTACCCCGGAATGGTCCCCCTCCCCCGGCGGTGTTGTATTGGGGCGTACCCCGGAATGGTCCCCGGTCCCCCTCCCCCGGTGGTGTTGTATATGGGCGTACCCCGGAATGGTCCCAGGTCCCCCTCCCCCGGGGGTGTTGTATTGGGGCGTACCCCGGAATGGTCCCCGGTCCCCCTCCCCCGGCGGTGTTGTATTGGGGCGTACCCCGGAATGGTCCCCCGTCCCCCTCCCCCGGTGGTGTTGTATTGGGGCGTACCCCGGAATGGTCCCCCGTCCCCCTCCCCCGGTGGTGTTGTATTGGGGTGTACCCCGGAATGGCCCCCGGTCCCCCTTCTCCGGTGGTGTATTGGGGCGTACCCCGGAATGGTCCCCCGTCCCCCTCCCCTGGCGGTGTTGTATTGGGGTGTACCCCGGAATGGTCCCCGGTCCCCCTCCTCCGGTGGTGTTGTATTGGGGCGTACCCCGGAATGGTCCCCCGTCCCCCTCCCCCGGTGGTGTTGTATTGGGGTGTACCCCGGAATGGCCCCCGGTCCCCCTTCTCCGGTGGTGTATTGGGGCGTACCCCGGAATGGTCCCCCGTCCCCCTCCCCTGGCGGTGTTGTATTGGGGTGTACCCCGGAATGGTCCCCGGTCCCCCTCCTCCGGTGGTGTTGTATTGGGGCGTACCCCGGAATGGTCCCCGGTCCCCCTCCTCCGGTGGTGTTGTATTGGGGCATACCCCTCAGCATGGTCTCCGGTCTCCCTCCTCCGGTGGTGTTGTATTGGGGTGTACCCCGGAATGGTCCCCGGTCCCCCTTCTCCGGTGGTGTATTGGGGTGTACCCCTGAATGGTCCCCGGTCCCCCTCCTCCGGTGGTGTTGTATTGGGGTGTACCCCTGAATGATCCCCGGTCCCCCTCCCCTGGCGGTGTTGTATTGGGGCGTACCCCGGAATGGTCCCCGGTCCCCCTCCTCCGGTGGTGTTGTATTGGGGTGTACCCCTGAATGGTCTCCGGTCCCCCTCCTCCGGTGGTGTTGTATTGAGCTGTACCCCTGAATGGTCCCCGGTCCCCCTCCCCCGGCGGTGTTGTATTGGGGCGTACCCCGGAATGGTCCCCGGTCCCCCTCCCCCGGTGGTGTTGTATTGGGGTGTACCCCGGAATGGTCCCCGGTCCCCCTCCTCCGGTGGTGTTGTATTGGGGCATACCCCTCAGCATGGTCCCCGGTCCCCCTCCTCCGGTGGTGTTGTATTGGGGTGTACCCCTGAATGGTCCCCGGTCCCCCTCCTCCGGCGGTGTTGTATTGAGGTGTACCCCTGAATGGTCCCCGGTCCCCCTCCCCCGGCGGTGTTGTATTGAGGTGTACCCCGGAATGGTCCCCGGTCCCCCTCCTCCGGTGGTGCTGTATTGGGGTGTACCCCTGAATGGTCCCTGGTCCCCCTCCTCCGGTGGTGTTGTATTGGGGTGTACCCCGGAATGGTCCCCGGTCCCCCTCCTCCGGTGGTGCTGTATTGGGGCGTACCCCGGAATTGTCCCCGGTCCCCCTCCTCCGGTGGTGTTGTATTGGGGCGTACCCCCGGAATTGTCCCCGGTCCCCCTCCTCCGGTGGTGTTGTATTGGGGTGTACCCCGGAATTGTCCCCGGTCCCCCTCCCCCGGCGGTGTTGTATTGGGGTGTACCCCGGAATTGTCCCAGGTCCCCCTCCCCCGGGGGTGTTGTATTGGGGCGTACCCCGGAATGGTCCCCGGTCCCCCTCCCCCGGCGGTGTTGTATTGGGGCGTACCCCGGAATGGTCCCCGGTCCCCCTCCCCCGGTGGTGTTGTATATGGGCGTACCCCGGAATGGTCCCCGGTCCCCCTCCCCCGGTGGTGTTGTATTGGGGCGTACCCCGGAATGGTCCCCCGTCCCCCTCCCCCGGTGGTGTTGTATTGGGGCGTACCCCGGAATGGTCCCCCGTCCCCCTCCCCCGGTGGTGTTGTATTGGGGTGTACCCCGGAATGGCCCCCGGTCCCCCTTCTCCGGTGGTGTATTGGGGCGTACCCCGGAATGGTCCCCCGTCCCCCTCCCCTGGCGGTGTTGTATTGGGGTGTACCCCGGAATGGTCCCCGGTCCCCCTCCTCCGGTGGTGTTGTATTGAGGTGTACCCCGGAATGGTCCCCGGTCCCCCTCCCCTGGCGGTGTTGTATTGGGGCGTACCCCGGAATGGTCCCCGGTCCCCCTCCCCTGGCGGTGTTGTATTGAGGTGTACCCCGGAATGGTCCCCGGTCCCCCTCCCCTGGCGGTGTTGTATTGGGGCGTACCCCGGAATGGTCCCCGGTCCCCCTCCCCAGTGGTGTTGTATTGGGGCATACCCCTCAGCATGGTCCCCGGTCCCCCTCCTCCGGTGGTGTTGTATTGGGGTGTACCCCTGAATGGTCTCCGGTCCCCCTCCTCCGGTGGTGTTGTATTGAGCTGTACCCCTGAATGGTCCCCGGTCCCCCTCCCCCGGCGGTGTTGTATTGGGGCGTACCCCGGAATGGTCCCCGGTCCCCCTCCCCCGGTGGTGTTGTATTGGGGTGTACCCCGGAATGGTCCCCGGTCCCCCTCCTCCGGTGGTGTTGTATTGGGGTGTACCCCGGAATGGTCCCCGGTCCCCCTCCTCCGGTGGTGTTGTATTGGGGCGTACCCCGGAATGGTCCCCGGTCCCCCTCCCCTGGCGGTGTTGTATATGGGCGTACCCCGGAATGGTCCCCGGTCCCCCTCCCCAGTGGTGTTGTATTGGGGCATACCCCTCAGCATGGTCCCCGGTCCCCCTCCTCCGGTGGTGTTGTATTGGGGTGTACCCCTGAATGGTCCCCGGTCCCCCTCCTCCGGCGGTGTTGTATTGAGGTGTACCCCTGAATGGTCCCCGGTCCCCCTCCCCCGGCGGTGTTGTATTGAGGTGTACCCCGGAATGGTCCCCGGTCCCCCTCCTCCGGTGGTGCTGTATTGGGGTGTACCCCTGAATGGTCCCTGGTCCCCCTCCTCCGGTGGTGTTGTATTGGGGCGTACCCCGGAATTGTCCCCGGTCCCCCTCCTCCGGTGGTGTTGTATTGGGGCGTACCCCCGGAATTGTCCCCGGTCCCCCTCCTCCGGTGGTGTTGTATTGGGGTGTACCCCGGAATGGTCCCCGGTCCCCCTCCCCCGGCGGTGTTGTATTGGGGTGTACCCCGGAATTGTCCCCGGTCCCCCTCCTCCGGTGGTGTTGTATTGGGGCGTACCCCGGAATTGTCCCCGGTCCCCCTCCTCCGGTGGTGCTGTATTGGGGTGTACCCCTGAATGGTCCCTGGTCCCCCTCCTCCGGTGGTGTTGTATTGGGGCGTACCCCGGAATTGTCCCCGGTCCCCCTCCCCCGGCGGTGTTGTATTGGGGTGTACCCCGGAATTGTCCCCGGTCCCCCTCCTCCGGTGGTGTTGTATTGGGGCGTACCCCCGGAATTGTCCCCGGTCCCCCTCCTCCGGTGGTGTTGTATTGGGGCGTACCCCCGGAATTGTCCCCGGTCCCCCTCCTCCGGTGGTGTTGTATTGGGGCATACCCCCGGAGTGATCCCTGGTCCCCCTCCCCGGTAGTGTCCTCCCCTTCTCCGGCAGGGACGGGGTTAAGGTTGTGGTGAAGAATGTTGGCGGAGACGTGTGAGAACCCCGGAGAGGGCGGAGGAGGGGAGGAACAGGCAGACATCTGTGTCATTCATCCCTGACACCCCACACTCCCTCCCAGCACTCCAACATGAAGGTCCCCGTCCTCCTTCTTCTCTGTCTCACCTCCGTCACCCCCGCCAGGCAGGAGCTACAAGGTAAGGGAGCCCCGGGGAAAGGGGCCTGGGGTAGTGGAGGGGGCAGAGGAGTCCAAGGTGGTGGAGAGGAGTTCAGGATGGTGGGGGGAAAGGGGTCCAGGTGGTGGGGTGGAGCTAATGGGGGGAGAGGGGATTATGGGTGGTGGGATTGAGAGGGGTCCAGGGTGGTGGGGTGGAGCCAATGGGGGGAGAATGATCTGGAGTGGTGGGGCTGCGAGGGGTCCGGGGTGGAGAGGGGTCCAGAGTGGTGGGGGGGGAGAGGGGTCTGGGGTGGTGGGGCTGTGAGGGGTCCAGGGTGGTGGGGTGGAGAGGGGTCTGGGGTGGTGGGGAGGGGCTGTGAGGGGTCCGGGGTGGTGGGGCAGTGAGGGGTCCGGGGTGGTGGGGTGGAGAGGGGTCCAGGGGGTGGGGGAAGAGGGGTCCAGGTGGGGTGGAGAGGGGTTCGGGTGGAGAGGTTTCCGGGGTGGTGGGGTGAAGAAGGGTTTGGGATAGTGAGGTGGAGAGGGGTCCGGGTGGTGGAGCGATGAGAGGTCTCGGGTGGTGGGGTGGAGAGGGGTGTACGGGTGGAGAGGGGTCCGGGGTGGTGGGGGGGAGAGGAGTCTTGGGTGGTGGGGCTGTGAGGGGTCCGGGGTGGTGGGGAGGAGAGGGGTCTGGGGTGGTGGGGCTGCGAGGGGTCCGGGGTGGTGGGGTGGAGAGGGGTCCGGGGTGGTGGAGTGGGGCGGTGAGGGGTCCGGGGTGGTGGGGCGGCGAGGGGTCCGGGGGGTGGGGGAGAGGGGTCCAGGTGGGGTGGAGAGCGGTCCGGGTGGAGAGCAGTCCGGGGTGGTGGGGTGAAGAGGGGTTCGGGATGGTGGGGTGGAGAGGGGTCCGGGTGGTGGGGCGATGAGAGGTCCGGGGTGGTGGGGCGATGAGAGGTTCGGGGTGGTGGGGTGGAGAGGGGTGTATGGGTGGAGAGGGGTTCGGAATAGTGGGGGGGAGAGAGGTCTGGTTGGTGGGGCGATAAGAGGTCTGGGGTGGAGAGGGGTGTATGGGAGGAGATGGGTCCGGGGTGGTGGGGTGGAGAGGGGTCCGGGGTGGTGGAGTGGAGAGGGGTTCGGGATGATGGGGTGGAGAGGGGTCCAGGTGGTGGGGCAATGAGAGTTCTGGGGTGGTGGGAGGAGAGAGGTTCGGGGTGGTGGGGTGAAAAGGGGTTCGGGATGGTGGGGTGGAGCCAATGGGGTGAGAGAGTGGTCCAGAGTGGTGGGTGGAGAGGGGTCCAGGGTGGAGAGAGGCCTGGGATGGTGGAGGGGGAGAGGGGTCTGGGGTGTTGGGGTGGGAGAGTGGTCCAGAGTGGTGGGTGGAGAGGGGTCCGGAATGGTGGGGGGAGAGGGTTCTTGGGTGGTGGTGCTGCGAGATGTCCGGGGTGGTTGGGGTGGAGGGGGGTCTGGATGGAGAGGGGTCCGGGATGGTGGGGTGGAGAGGGGTTCAGGATGGTGGGATGGAGAGAGGTCCAGGTGGTGGGGCAAGGAGAGGTCCGGGGTGGTGGGGGGAGAGGTGCCCCGGGTGGAGGGGTGGAGAGAGGTTTGGGATGGTGGGGTGGAGAGGGGTCCAGGTGGTGGGGCAATGAAAGGTCCAGGATGGTGGGGTGGAGAGGGGTCCGGGGTGGTGGGGCGATGAGAGGCCTGGGATGGTGGGGGGTGGTGAGAGGGGTCTGGAGTGGTGGGGTGGAGAGGGGTTCGGGATGGTGGGGTGGAGAGGGGTTCGGGATGGTGGGGTGCAGAGGAGTCTGGGGTGGTGGGGCGATGAGAGGTCCGGGGTGGTCGGGAGATGAGAGGTCCGGGGTGGAGAGGGGTCCAGGGTGGTGAGGGGTCTGGGGTGGTGGGGTGAAGAGGGGTTTGGGATGGTGGGATGGAGAGGGGTCCGGGTGGTGGGGTGATGAGAGGTCCGGGGTGGTGGGGTGATGAGAGGTCCGGGTTGGTGGGGCAAAGAGAGGTCCAGGGTGGTGGGGCGATGAGAGGTCTGGGGTGGTGTCGCAATGAGAGGTCCGGAGTGGTGGTGCAATGAGAGGTCCGGGGTGGTGGGGCGATGAGAGGTCCGGGGTGGTGTCGCAATGAGAGGTCCGGAGTGGTGGTGCAATGAGAGGTCCAGGGTGGTGGGGCGATGAGAGGTCCGGGGTGGTGGGGCAAAGAGAGGTCCAGGTGGTGGCGCGATGAGAGGTCTGGGGTGGTGGGGCGATGAGGGGTCCGGGGTGGTGGTGCAAAAAGAGGTCCGGGGTGGTGGCGCAATGAGAGGTTCAGGGTGGTGGGGAGATGAGAGGTCCGTGGTGGTGGGGCGATGAGTGGTCCTGGGTGGTGGGGCGATGAGAGGTTCGGGGTGGTGGCGCGATGAGAAGGACGGGGTGGTGGGGCGATGAGAGGTCCGGGGTGGTGGGGCAATGAGAGGTCCGGGGTGGTGGGCCGTTGAGAGGTCCGGGGTGGTGGGCTGAGGAGAGGTGCGAGGTGGTGGGGCGATGAGAGGTCCGGGGTGGTGGGGCGATGAGAGGTCCGGGGTGGTGGGGAGATGAGAGGTCCGGGGTGGTGGTGGGGTGATGAGAGGTCCGGGGTGGTGGTGGGGTGATGAGAGGTCCGGGGTGGTGGTGGGGTGATGAGAGGTCCGGGGTGGTGGTGGGGAAATGAAAGGTCCGGGGTGGTGGTGGGGCGATGAGAGGTCCGGGGTGGTGGTGGGGTGATGAGAGGTCCGGGGTGGTGGTGGGGTGATGAGAGGTCCGGGGTGGTGGTGGGGCGATGAGAGGTCCGGGGTGGTGGGGAGATGAGAGGTCCGGGGTGGTGGTGGGGAGATGAGAGGTCTGGGGTGGTGGGGAGATGAGAGGTCCGGGGTGGTGGTGTGGAGATGAGAGGTCCGGGGTGGTGGTGGGGAGATGAGAGGTCCGGGGTGGTGGGGAGATGAGAGGTCCGGGGTGGTGGTGGGGAGATGAGAGGTCCGAGGTGGTGGGGAGATGAGAGGTCCGGGGTGGTGGGGAGATGAGAGGTCCGGGGTGGTGGTGGGGAGATGAGAGGTCCGGGGTGGTGGTGGGGAGATGAGAGGTCCGGGGTGGTGGTGGGGCGATAAGAGGTCCGGGGTGGTGGGGAGATGAGAGGTCCGGGGTGGTGGTGGGGAGATGAGAGGTCCGGGGTGGTGGTGGGGCGATGAGAGGTCCGGGGTGGTGGTGGGGCGATGAGAGGTCCGGGGTGGAGGTGGGGCGATGAGAGGTCCGGGGTGGTGGTGGGGCGATGAGAGGTCCGGGGTGGTGGTGGGGAGATGAGAGGTCCGGGGTGGTGGTGGGGAGATGAGAGGTCCGGGGTGGTGGTGGGGAGATGAGAGGTCCGGGGTGGTGGTGGGGCGATGAGAGGTCTGGGGTGGTGGTGGGGAGATGAGAGGTCCGGGGTGGTGGTGGGGAGATGAGAGGTCCGGGGTGGTGGTGGGGAGATGAGAGGTCCGGGGTGGTGGTGGGGCGATAAGAGGTCCGGGGTGGTGGGGAGATGAGAGGTCCGGGGTGGTGGTGGGGAGATGAGAGGTCCGGGGTGGTGGTGGGGCGATGAGAGGTCCGGGGTGGTGGTGGGGCGATGAGAGGTCCGGGGTGGTGGGGAGATGAGAGGTCCGGGGTGGAGATCAGAGGTCCGAGGTGGTGGTGGGGAGATGAGAGGTCCGGGGTGGTGGTGGGGCGATGAGAGGTCCGGGGTGGTGGGGAGATGAGAGGTCCGGGGTGGAGATCAGAGGTCCGGGGTGGTGGTGGGGCGATAAGAGGTCCGGGGTGGTGGTGGGGAGATGAGAGGTCCGGGGTGGGGGTGGGGCGATGAGAGGTCCGGGGTGGTGGTGGGGAGATGAGAGGTCCGGGGTGGTGGTGGGGCGATGAGAGGTCCGGGGTGGTGGTGGGGAGATGAGAGGTCCGGGGTGGTGGTGGGGTGATGAGAGGTCCGGGGTGGTGGTGGGGAGATGAGAGGTCCGGGGTGGTGGTGGGGAGATGAGAGGTCCGGGGTGGTGGTGGGGAGATGAGAGGTCCGGGGTGGTGGTGGGGCGATGAGAGGTCCGGGGTGGTGGTGGGGAGATGAGAGGTCCGGAGTGGTGGGGAGATGAGAGGTCCAGGGTGGTGAGATGAGAGGTCCGGGGTGGTGGTGGGGAGATGAGAGGTCCGGGGTGGTGGTGGGGAGATGAGAGGTCCGGGGTGGTGGTGGGGAGATGAGAGGTCCGGGGTGGTGGGGAGATGAGAGGTCCGGGGTGGTGGTGGGGAGATGAGAGGTCCGGGGTGGTGGTGGGGAGATGAGAGGTCCGGGGTGGTGGGGAGATGAGAGGTCCGGGGTGGTGGTGGGGAGATGAGAGGTCCGGGGTGGTGGTGGGGTGATGAGAGGTCCGGGGTGGTGGTGGGGCGATGAGAGGTCCGGGGTGGTGGTGGGGAGATGAGAGGTCCGGGGTGGTGGTGGGGAGATGAGAGGTCCGGGGTGGTGGTGGGGCGATGAGAGGTCCAGGGTGGTGGTGGGGAGATGAGAGGTCCGGGGTGGTGGTGGGGAGATGAGAGGTCCGGGGTGGTGGGGAGATGAGAGGTCCAGGGTGGTGAGATGAGAGGTCCGGGGTGGTGGTGGGGAGATGAGAGGTCCGGGGTGGTGGTGGGGAGATGAGAGGTCCGGGGTGGTGGGGAGATGAGAGGTCCGGGGTGGTGGTGGGGAGATGAGAGGTCCGGGGTGGTGGTGGGGAGATGAGAGGTCCGGGGTGGTGGGGAGATGAGAGGTCCGGGGTGGTGGTGGGGAGATGAGAGGTCCGGGGTGGTGGTGGGGTGATGAGAGGTCCGGGGTGGTGGTGGGGCGATGAGAGGTCCGGGGTGGAGATGAGAGGTCCGGGGTGGTGGTGGGGCGATGAGAGGTCCGGAGTGGTGGTGGGGCGATGAGAGGTCCGGGGTGGAGATGAGAGGTCCGGGGTGGTGGTGGGGAGATGAGAGGTCCGGGGTGGTGGGGAGATGAGAGGTCCGGGGTGGTGGTGGGGAGATGAGAGGTCCGGGGTGGTGGTGGGGAGATGAGAGGTCCGGGGTGGTGGGGAGATGAGAGGTCCGGGGTGGTGGTGGGGAGATGAGAGGTCTGGGGTGGTGGTGGGGAGATGAGAGGTCTGGGGTGGTGGTGGGGAGATGAGAGGTCCGGGTTGGTGGGGAGATGAGAGGTCCGGGGGTGGTGGTGGGGAGATGAGAGGTCCGGGTTGGTGGGGAGATGAGAGGTCTGGGGTGGTGGTGGGGAGATGAGAGGTCTGGGGTGGTGGTGGGGAGATGAGAGGTCCGGGTTGGTGGGGAGATGAGAGGTCTGGGGTGATGGTGGGGAGATGAGAGGTCCGGGGGTGGTGGTGGGGAGATGAGAGGTCTGGGGTGGTGGTGGGGAGATGAGAGGTCCGGGGTGGTGGGGAGATGAGAGGTCCGGGGTGGTGGTGGGGAGATGAGAGGTCTGGGGTGGTGGTGGGGAGATGAGAGGTCTGGGGTGGTGGTGGGGAGATGAGAGGTCCGGGTTGGTGGGGAGATGAGAGGTCCGGGGGTGGTGGTGGGGAGATGAGAGGTCCGGGTTGGTGGGGAGATGAGAGGTCTGGGGTGGTGGTGGGGAGATGAGAGGTCTGGGGTGGTGGTGGGGAGATGAGAGGTCCGGGTTGGTGGGGAGATGAGAGGTCTGGGGTGGTGGTGGGGAGATGAGAGGTCCGGGTTGGTGGGGAGATGAGAGGTCTGGGGTGGTGGTGGGGAGATGAGAGGTCCGGGTTGGTGGGGAGATGAGAGGTCTGGGGTGGTGGTGGGGAGATGAGATGTCCGGGGGTGGTGGTGGGGAGATGAGAGGTCTGGGGTGGTGGTGGGGAGATGAGAGGTCCGGGTTGGTGGGGAGATGAGAGGTCTGGGGTGGTGGTGGGGAGATGAGATGTCCGGGGGTGGTGGTGGGGAGATGAGAGGTCTGGGGTGGTGGTGGGGAGATGAGAGGTCCGGGTTGGTGGGGAGATGAGAGGTCTGGGGTGGTGGTGGGGAGATGAGAGGTCTGGGGTGGTGGTGGGGAGATGAGAGGTCTGGGGTGGTGGTGGGGAGATGAGAGGTCCGGGGGTGGTGGTGGGGAGATGAGAGGTCTGGGGTGGTGGTGGGGAGATGAGGGAGTATATAGCTCCCTCTGCTGGAAAACGCAGCAAACAGCATAGAGACCCCCCAATACTCATATAAACAGAGCCATGTGTGACCATTTCCCATATAAACAGAGCCATGTGTGACCATTTCCCATATAAACAGAGCCATGTGTGACCATTTCCCATATAAACAGAGCCATGTGTGACCATTTCCTCATATAAACAGAGCCATGTGTGACCATTTCCTCATATAAACAGAGCCATGTGTGGCCATTTCCTCATATAAACAGAGCCATGTGTGACCATTCCTCATATAAACAGAGCCATGTGTGACCATTTCCTCATATAAACAGAGCCATGTGTGGCCATTTCCTCATATAAACAGAGCCATGTGTGACCATTCCTCATATAAACAGAGCCATGTGTGACCATTTCCCATATAAACAGAGCCATGTGTGACCATTTCCCATATAAACAGAGCCATGTGTGACCATTCCTCATATAAACAGAGCCATGTGTGACCATTTCCCATATAAACAGAGCCATGTGTGACCATTTCCTCATATAAACAGAGCCATGTGTGACCATTTCCCATATAAACAGAGCCATGTGTGACCATTCCTCATATAAACAGAGCCATGTGTGACCATTTCCCATATAAACAGAGCCATGTGTGACCATTTCCTCATATAAACAGAGCCATGTGTGACCATTTCCTCATATAAACAGAGCCACGTGTGACCATTTCCCATATAAACAGAGCCACGTGTGAACATTTCCTCATATAAACAGAGCCATGTGTGACCATTTCCCATATAAACAGAGCCACGTGTGACCATTTCCCATATAAACAGAGCCATGTGTGACCATTTCCTCATATAAACAGAGCCATGTGTGACCATTTCCCATATAAACAGAGCCACGTGTGACCATTTCCCATATAAACAGAGCCATGTGTGACCATTTCCTCATATAAACAGAGCCATGTGTGACCATTTCCCATATAAACAGAGCCACGTGTGAACATTTCCTCATATAAACAGAGCCATGTGTGACCATGTCCCATATAAACAGAGCCATGTGTTACCATTTCCTCATATAAACAGAGCCATGTGTTACCATTTCCCATATAAACAGAGCCATGTGTGACCATTCCTCATATAAACAGAGCCATGTGTGACCATTTCCTCATATAAACAGAGCCATGTGTGACCATTTCCCATATAAACAGAGCCATGTGTGACCATTTCCCATATAAACAGAGCCATGTGTGACCATTTCCCATATAAACAGAGCCATGTGTGACCATTTCCCATATAAACAGAGCCATGTGTGACCATTTCCCATATAAACAGAGCCATGTGTGGCCATTTCCTCATATAAACAGAGCCATGTGTGACCATTTCCCATATAAACAGAGCCATGTGTGACCATTCCTCATATAAACAGAGCCATGTGTGACCATTTCCTCATATAAACAGAGCCATGTGTGACCATTTCCTCATATAAACAGAGCCACGTGTGACCATTTCCTCATATAAACAGAGCCATGTGTGGCCATTTCCTCATATAAACAGAGCCATGTGTGACCATTTCCCATATAAACAGAGCCATGTGTGACCATTTCCCATATAAACAGAGCCATGTGTGACCATTCCTCATATAAACAGAGCCATGTGTGACCATTCCTCATATAAACAGAGCCATGTGTGACCATTTCCCATATAAACAGAGCCATGTGTGACCATTTCCCATATAAACAGAGCCATGTGTGACCATTTCCTCATATAAACAGAGCCATGTGTGACCATTTCCTCATATAAACAGAGCCACGTGTGACCATTTCCCATATAAACAGAGCCACGTGTGAACATTTCCTCATATAAACAGAGCCATGTGTGACCATTTCCCATATAAACAGAGCCACGTGTGACCATTTCCCATATAAACAGAGCCACGTGTGACCATTTCCTCATATAAACAGAGCCACGTGTGACCATTTCCTCATATAAACAGAGCCACGTGTGACCATTTCCTCATATAAACAGAGCCACGTGTGAACATTTCCCATATAAACAGAGCCACGTGTGACCATTTCCTCATATAAACAGAGCCATGTGTGACCATTTCCCATATAAACAGAGCCATGTGTGACCATTTCCTCATATAAACAGAGCCATGTGTGACCATTTCCTCATATAAACAGAGCCACGTGTGAACATTTCCCATATAAACAGAGCCATGTGTGACCATTTCCTCATATAAACAGAGCCATGTGTGACCATTTCCCATATAAACAGAGCCATGTGTGACCATTTCCTCATATAAACAGAGCCATGTGTGACCATTTCCTCATATAAACAGAGCCATGTGTGACCATTCCTCATATAAACAGAGCCACGTGTGACCATTTCCCATATAAACAGAGCCATGTGTGACCATTTCCTCATATAAACAGAGCCATGTGTGACAATTTCCCATATAAACAGAGCCATGTGTGACCATTTCCTCATATAAACAGAGCCATGTGTGACAATTTCCCATATAAACAGAGCCATGTGTGACCATTTCCTCATATAAACAGAGCCACGTGTTACCATTCCTCATGTGTGAATATTTGTGATGCCCCTCCCCCCCGCAGTGATGGACCTCCTGACGGTCAGCGAATCGCGTCACATGACCAGCGTGGTGGAGAAGATCCGGTCGGAGATGCTGACGGTGAACGATATTTATTTCCTCTCCACGTTTCGGCTCCCCCCGAAGGCCGGAGGGGTTCTCTTCGGATTTTACTCCAAGAAAGACAACACAAAGTGGCTGGAGGCGTCCATCATCGGCAAGGTCAACAAAGGTGAGCTGGGCCCAGGAGCTGACAATCTAATGGTCATACCGGGGGGGGGGGGTCTGAGGAGCTAGCAATCTAATGGTCATAGTAAGACAAGGAGGGTCTGGTCTGAGGAGCTAGCAATCTAATGGTCATAGTAAGACAAGGAGGGTCTGGTCTGAGGAGCTAGCAATATAATGGTCATAGTAAGATAAGCAGTGTCTGGTCTGAGGAGCTAGCAATCTAATGGTCATAGTAAGACAAGGAGGGTCTGGTCTGAGGAGCTAGCAATCTAATGGTCATAGTAAGACAAGGAGGGTCTGGTCTGAGGAGCTAGCAATCTAATGGTCATAGTAAGACAAGGAGGGTCTGGTCTGAGGAGCTAGCAATCTAATGGTCATAGTAAGACAAGGAGGGTCTGGTCTGAGGAGCTAGCAATCTAATGGTCATAGTAAGACAAGGAGGGCCTGGTCTGAGGAGCTAGCAATATAATGGTCATAGTAAGACAAGGAGGGTCTGGTCTGAGGAGCTAGCAATCTAATGGTCATAGTAAGACAAGGAGGGTCTGGTCTGAGGAGCTAGCAATATAATGGTCATAGTAAGATAAGCAGTGTCTGGTCTGAGGAGCTAGCAATCTAATGGTCATAGTAAGACAAGGAGGGTCTGGTCTGAGGAGCTAGCAATCTAATGGTCATAGTAAGACAAGGAGGGTCTGGTCTGAGGAGCTAGCAATCTAATGGTCATAGTAAGACAAGGAGGGTCTGGTCTGAGGAGCTAGCAATATAATGGTCATAGTAAGATAAGCAGTGTCTGGTCTGAGGAGCTAGCAATCTAATGGTCATAGTAAGACAAGGAGGGTCTGGTCTGAGGAGCTAGCAATCTAATGGTCATAGTAAGACAAGGAGGGTCTGGTCTGAGGAGCTAGCAATCTAATGGTCATAGTAAGACAAGGAGGGTCTGGTCTGAGGAGCTAGCAATCTAATGGTCATAGTAAGACAAGGAGGGTCTGGTCTGAGGAGCTAGCAATCTAATGGTCATAGTAAGACAAGGAGGGCCTGGTCTGAGGAGCTAGCAATATAATGGTCATAGTAAGACAAGGAGGGTCTGGTCTGAGGAGCTAGCAATCTAATGGTCATAGTAAGACAAGGAGGGTCTGGTCTGAGGAGCTAGCAATCTAATGGTCATAGTAAGACAAGGAGGGTCTGGTCTGAGGAGCTAGCAATCTAATGGTCATAGTAAGATAAGCAGTGTCTGGTCTGAGGAGCTAGCAATCTAATGGTCATAGTAAGACAAGGAGGGTCTGGTCTGAGGAGCTAGAGACAAGAGGGGTCTGGAGTAGTTCCTCAGGGGAAGGAGAGCTAATCTGAAGAGCTAGCAGTCTATTGCCCAGGTTGATGGAAAGGGGGCCTTGGTGGTGCCATAACTGGTTTGGTATCTTCCAGTCCTGGTTCGCTACATGCGGGAAGACTCCAAGGTCCACTCGGTCAGCCTCCAGAATGCCAACCTGTCGGATGGGAACACGCACACGGTGATCCTGCGGTTGAGCGGCCTCCGTGGAGACACGCTTACCCTGGAGCTCTATGTGGACTGTAAGCAGGTGGACAGCAGCCTTGGCCTCCCGGAGATGATGGTGATCCCACAATTCGAGGTGGAGTCTGGGGAGATCCGCTCAGGACACAAGGCCTACCAGAGGCTGCAGGTATGGAATTTGAATGCTCCTCATTGGTGATCAGTGGGCGGTGTGCTGTGTCTGTGCCCACCCCTGTGGCCTGAGGTCCAGCCCATGAGGGTCCCGGAGCCCATGGAAGGTCTGTAAGATGATTTGGTTCTTCTCTCTCCTTAGGGGTCTATGGAGTCGATGAAGATGGTTCTCGGGGGGTCTATGAGCAGAGTGGGGGCTCTGAGTGAATGCCCCTTCCAGGATGACGAGTCCATCCAGAACACAGGTAGGGACACAGAGAGGTGGGTGACGTGATGTCAACCTGGAGAGGGTCCTTTGTATGTTATTTTATTTTCTCTCCTGAAGATGGGGAGTCACTCCTCTAGAGCTGTAGAGGGTGGGGGAGGGGGGTGGTCCTAAATCTGTCCCTTCCCAAGGGCCTCTCGCTGAGTGTGGGCCCTTCCTGTGACAGAAAACAGCAGGGACATCCTGGCCAGGATGATGGGGACACATCTTATTATAATTCCATCTGACATGTCTGTGTTCTCTCCCTGACAGTGAATGGAGTTGTCAACTCAATCCTCGGTAAGTCTGCTGTGTGAATATCTAGTTCATGTACTAGGTGTATGGGGGAGGTGTGTCCAGGTGTATGGGGGAGGTGTGTCCAGGTGTATGGGGGAGGTGTGTCCAGGTGTATGGGGGAGGTGTGTCCAGCAGGGGGCAGACACAGCCAGGTGTATGGGGGAGGTGTGTCCAGGTGTATGGGGGAGGTGTGTCCAGGTGTATGGGGGAGGTGTGTCCAGGTGTATGGGGGAGGTGTGTCCAGCAGGGGGCAGACACAGCCAGGTGTATGGGGGAGGTGTGTCCAGGTGTATGGGGGAGGTGTGTCCAGCGGGGGGCAGACACAGCCAGGTGCATGGGGGAGGTGTGTCCAGGTGTATGGGGGAGGTGTGTCCAGGTGTATGGGGGAGGTGTGTCCAGCGGGGGGCAGACACAGCCAGGTGTATGGGGGAGGTGTGTCCAGGTGTATGGGGGAGGTGTGTCCAGCGGGGGGCAGACACAGCCAGGTGCATGGGGGAGGTGTGTCCAGGTGTATGGGGGAGGTGTGTCCAGGTGTATGGGGGAGGTGTGTCCAGCGGGGGGCAGACACAGCCAGGTGTATGGGGGAGGTGTGTCCAGCAGGGGGCAGACACAGCCAGGTGTATGGGGGAGGTGTGTCCAGCAGGGGGCAGACACAGCCAGGTGTATGGGGGAGGTGTGTCCAGCAGGGGGCAGACACTGCCAGGTGTATGGAGGAGGTGTGTCCAGCAGGGGGCAGACACTGCCAGGTGTATGGGGGAGGTGTGTCCAGCAGGGGGCAGACACAGCCAGGTGTATGGAGGAGGTGTGTCCAGCAGGGGGCAGACACAGCCAGGTGTATGGAGTAGGTGTGTCCAGCAGGGGCAGACACAGCCAGGTGTATGGGGGAGGTGTGTCCAGCAGGGGGCAGACACAGCCAGGTGTATGGAGGAGGTGTGTCCAGCAGGGGGCAGACACTGCCAGGTGTATGGGGGAGGTGTGTCCAGCAGGGGGCAGACACTGCCAGGTGTATGGGGGAGGTGTGTCCAGCAGGGGGCAGACACTGCCAGGTGTATGGAGGAGGTGTGTCCAGCAGGGGGCAGACACTGCCAGGTGTATGGGGGAGGTGTGTCCAGGTGTATGGGGGAGGAGTGTCCAGCAGGGGGCAGACACAGCCAGGTGTATAGGGGAGGAGTGTCCAGCAGGGGGCAGACACTGCCAGGTGTATAGGGGAGGTGTGTCCAGCAGGGGGGAGACACATCCACATGTATGGGGGAGGTGTGTCCAGCGGGGGGCAGACACAGCCAGGTGTATGGGGGAGGTGTGTCCAGCGGGGGGTAGACACAGCCAGGTGTATGGGGGAGGTGTGTCCAGGTGTATGGGGGAGGAGTGTCCAGCAGGGGGCAGACACAGCCAGGTGTATAGGAGAGGTGTGTCCAGCAGGGGGCAGACACATCCACATGTATGGGGGAGGTGTGTCCAGCGGGGGGCAGACACATTCAGGTGTATGGGGGAGGAGTGTCCAGCAGGGGGCAGACACAGCCAGGTGTATGGGGGAGTAGTGTCCAGCAGGGGGCAGACACAGCCAGGTGTATGGGGGAGGTGTGTCCAGCAGGGGGCAGACACAGCCAGGTGTATAGGGGAGGTGTGTCCAGGTGTATGGGGGAGGTGTGTCCAGGTGTATGGGGGAGGTGTGTCCAGCAGGGGGCAGACACACCCAGGTATATGGGGGAGGTGTGTCCAGCAGGGGGAAGACACAGCCAGGTGTATGGGGGAGGTGTGCCCAGCGGGGGGGCAGACACAGCCAGGTGTATGGGGGAGGTGTGTCCAGCGGGGGGCAGACACAGCCAGGTGTATGGGGGAGGTGTGTCCAGCGGGGGGCAGACACAGCCAGGTGTATGGGGGAGGTGTGTCCAGCGGGGGACATACACAGCCAGGTGTATGGGGGAGGTGTGTCCAGCAGGGGGCAGACACAGCCAGGTGTATGGGGGAGGTGTGTCCAGCAGGGGGCAGACACAGCCAGGTGTATGGAGGAGGTGTGTCCAGCAGGGGGCAGACACAGCCAGGTGTATGGCGGAGGTGTCTCCAGGTGTATGGGGGAGGAGTGTCCAGCAGGGGGCAGACACAGCCAGGTGTATGGGGGAGGTGTGTCCAGCAGGGGGCAGACACATCCAGATGTATGGGGGAGGTGTGTCCAGCAGGGGGCAGACACAGCCAGGTGTATGGGGGAGGTGTGTCCAGCGGGGGGCAGACACAGCCAGGTGTATGGGGGAGGAGTTTCCAGCAAGGGGCAGACACATCCAGGTGTATGGGGGAGGAGTTTCCAGCAGGGGGCAGACACATCCAGGTGTATGGGGGAGGTGTGTCCAGCAGGGAGCAGACACAGCCAGGTGTATGGGGGAGGTGTGTCCAGCAGGGAGCAGACACAGCCAGGTGTATGGGGGAGGTGTGTCCAGCAGGGGGCAGACACAGCCAGGTGTATGGGGGAGGTGTGTCCAGGTGTATGGGGGAGGTGTGTCCAGCAGGGGGCAGACACAGCCAGGTGTATGGGGGAGGTGTGTCCAGCAGGGGGCAGACACTGCCAGGTGTATGGGGGAGGTGTGTCCAGCGGGGGACAGACACAGCCAGGTGTATGGGGGAGGTGTGTCCAGCAGGGGGCAGACACTGCCAGGTGTATGGGGGAGGTGTGTCCAGCGGGGGACATACACAGCCAGGTGTATGGGGGAGGTGTGTCCAGCAGGGGGCAGACACAGCCAGGTGTATGGCGGAGGTGTGTCCAGCAGGGGGCAGACACAGCCAGGTGTATGGCGGAGGTGTGTCCAGGTGTATGGGGGAGGAGTGTCCAGCAGGGGGCAGACACAGCCAGGTGTATGGGGGAGGTGTGTCCAGCAGGGGGCAGACACAGCCAGGTGTATGGGGGAGGTGTGTCCAGCAGGGGGCAGACACAGCCAGGTGTATGGAGGAGGTGTGTCCAGCAGGGGGCAGACACAGCCAGGTGTATGGCGGAGGTGTGTCCAGGTGTATGGGGGAGGAGTGTCCAGCAGGGGGCAGACACAGCCAGGTGTATGGGGGAGGTGTGTCCAGCGGGGGGCAGACACAGCCAGGTGTATGGGGGAGGTGTGTCCAGCGGGGGGCAGACACAGCCAGGTGTATGGGGGAGGTGTGTCCAGCAGGGGGCAGACACATCCAGATGTATGGGGGAGGTGTGTCCAGCGGGGGGCAGACACAGCCAGGTGTATGGGGGAGGTGTGTCCAGCGGGGGGCAGACACAGCCAGGTGTATGGGGGAGGTGTGTCCAGCAGGGGGCAGACACTGCCAGGTGTATGGGGGAGGTGTGACCAGCAGGGGGAAGACACAGCCAGGTGTATGGGGGAGGTGTGTCCAGCAGGGGGCAGACACAACCAGGTGTATGGGGGAGGTGTGTCCAGCAAGGGGGCAGACACAGCCAGGTGTATGGGGGAGGTGTGTCCAGCAAGGGGGCAGACACAGCCAGGTGTATGGGAGAGGTGTGTCCAGCAGGCGGCAGACACAGCCAGGTGTATGGGGGAGGTGTGTCCAGCGGGGGGCAGACACTGCCAGGTGTATGGGGGAGGTGTGTCCAGCGGGGGGCATACACATCCAGGTGTATGGGGGAGGAGTGTCCAGCAGGGGGCAGACACAGCCAGGTGTATGGGGGAGGTGTGTCCAGCGGGGGGCAGACACAGCCAGGTGTATGGGGGAGGTGTGTCCAGCGGGGGGCAGACACAGCCAGGTGTATGGGGGAGGTGTGTCCAGCGGGGGACATACACAGCCAGGTGTATGGGGGAGGTGTGTCCAGCAGGGGGCAGACACAGCCAGGTGTATGGGGGAGGTGTGTCCAGCAGGGGGCAGACACAGCCAGGTGTATGGAGGAGGTGTGTCCAGCAGGGGGCAGACACAGCCAGGTGTATGGCGGAGGTGTGTCCAGGTGTATGGGGGAGGAGTGTCCAGCAGGGGGCAGACACAGCCAGGTGTATGGGGGAGGTGTGTCCAGCAGGGGGCAGACACATCCAGATGTATGGGGGAGGTGTGTCCAGCAGGGGGCAGACACAGCCAGGTGTATGGGGGAGGTGTGTCCAGCGGGGGGCAGACACAGCCAGGTGTATGGGGGAGGAGTTTCCAGCAGGGGGCAGACACATCCAGGTGTATGGGGAGGAGTTTCCAGCAGGGGGCAGACACATCCAGATGTATGGGGAGGAGTTTCCAGCAGGGGGCAGACACAGCCAGGTGTATGGGGGAGGAGTGTCCAGCAGGGAGCAGACACAGCCAGGTGTATGGGGGAGGTGTGTCCAGCAGGGGGCAGACACAGCCAGGTGTATGGCGGAGGTGTGTCCAGCAGGGGGCAGACACAGCCAGGTGTATGGGGGAGGTGTGTCCAGGTGTATGGGGGAGGTGTGTCCAGCAGGGGGCAGACACAGCCAGGTGTATGGGGGAGGTGTGTCCAGGTGTATGGGGGAGGTGTGTCCAGGTGTATGGGGGAGGTGTGTCCAGCAGGGGGCAGACACAGCCAGGTGTATGGGGGAGGTGTGTCCAGCAGGGGGCAGATACTGCCAGGTATATGGGGGAGGTGTGTCCAGCGGGGGACATACACAGCCAGGTGTATGGGGGAGGTGTGTCCAGCGGGGGGCAGACACAGCCAGGTGTATGGGGGAGGTGTGTCCAGCAGGGGGCAGACACAGCCAGGTGTATGGGGGAGGTGTGTCCAGCAGGGGGCAGACACAGCCAGGTGTATGGAGGAGGTGTGTCCAGCAGGGGGCAGACACAGCCAGGTGTATGGCGGAGGTGTGTCCAGGTGTATGGGGGAGGAGTGTCCAGCAGGGGGCAGACACAGCCAGGTGTATGGGGGAGGTGTGTCCAGCGGGGGGCAGACACAGCCAGGTGTATGGGGGAGGTGTGTCCAGCGGGGGGCAGACACAGCCAGGTGTATGGGGGAGGTGTGTCCAGCGGGGGGCAGACACATCCAGATGTATGGGGGAGGTGTGTCCAGCGGGGGGCAGACACAGCCAGGTGTATGGGGGAGGTGTGTCCAGCGGGGGGCAGACACAGCCAGGTGTATGGGGGAGGTGTGTCCAGCAGGGGGCAGACACTGCCAGGTGTATGGGGGAGGTGTGACCAGCAGGGGGAAGACACAGCCAGGTGTATGGGGGAGGTGTGTCCAGCAGGGGGCAGACACAACCAGGTGTATGGGGGAGGTGTGTCCAGCAAGGGGGCAGACACAGCCAGGTGTATGGGGGAGGTGTGTCCAGCAAGGGGGCAGACACAGCCAGGTGTATGGGGGAGGTGTGTCCAGCAGGCAGCAGACACAGCCAGGTGTATGGGGGAGGTGTGTCCAGCGGGGGGCATACACATCCAGGTGTATGGGGGAGGAGTGTCCAGCAAGGGGGCAGACACAGCCAGGTGTATGGGGGAGGTGTGTCCAGCGGGGGGCAGACACATCCAGGGGTATGGGGGAGGTGTGTCCAGCAGGGGGCAGACACAGCCAAGTGTAGGGGGGAGGAGTGTCCAGGTGTATGGGGGAGGAGTGTCCAGCAGGGGACAGACACATCCAGGTGTATGGGGGAGGTGTGTCCAGCAGGGGGCAGACACATCCAGGTGTATGGGGGAGGTGTGTCCAGCGGGGGGCAGACACATTCAGGTGTATGGGGAGGTGTGTCCAGCAGGGGGCAGACACATTCAGGTGTATGGGGGAGGTGTGTCCAGCAGGGGACAGACACATCCAGGTGTATGGGGGAGGTGTGTCCAGCAGGGGGCAGACACATTCAGGTGTATGGGGGAGGTGTGTCCAGCGGGGGACATACACAGCCAGGTGTATGGGGGAGGTGTGTCCAGCAGGGGGCAGACACAGCCAGGTGTATGGGGGAGGTGTGTCCAGCAGGGGGCAGACACATCCAGGTGTATGGAGGAGGTGTGTCCAGCAGGGGGCAGACACAGCCAGGTGTATAGGGGAGGAGTGTCCAGCGGGGGGCAGACACATCCAGGTGTAGGGGGGGAGGAGTGTCCAGGTGTATGGGGGAGGAGTGTCCAGCAGGGAGCAGACACATCCAGGTGTATGGGGGAGGTGTGTCCAGCAGGGGGCAGACACAGCCAGGTGTATGGGGGAGGTGTGTCCAGGTGTATGGGGGAGGTGTGTCCAGGTGTATGGGGGAGGAGTGTCCAGCAGGGGGCAGACACATCCAGGTGTATGGGGGAGGTGTGTCCAGCAGGTGGCAGACACATCCAGGTGTATGGGGGAGGTGTGTCCAGGTGTATGGGGGAGGTGTGTCCAGGTGTATGGGGGAGGAGTGTCCAGCAGGGAGCAGACACATCCAGGTGTATGGGGGAGGTGTGTCCAGGTGTATGCGGGAGGTGTGTCCAGGTGTATGGGGGAGGAGTGTCCAGCAGGGAGCAGACACAGCCAGGTGTATGGGGGAGGTGTGTCCAGCAGGGGGCAGACACATCCAGGTGTATGGGGAGGTGTATCCAGCGGGGGGCAGACACAGCCAGGTGTATGGGGGAGGAGTTTCCAGCAGGGGGCAGACACATCCAGGTGTATGGGGGCGGAGTGTCCAGCAGGGGGCAGACACAGCCAGGTGTATGGGGGAGGTGTGTCCAGGTGTATGGGGGAGGTGTGTCCAGCAGGGGGCAGACACATCCAGGTGTATGGGGGAGGTGTGTCCAGGGGGGGACATACACATCCAAGTGTATGGGGGAGGTGTGTCCAGCAGGGGGCAGACACATCCAGGTGTATGGGGGAGGAGTTTCCAGCAGGGGGCAGACACATCCAGGTGTATGGGGGAGGTGTGTCCAGGTGTATGGGGGAGGAGTGTCCAGCAGGGAGCAGACACATCCAGGTGTATGGGGGAGGAGTGTCCAGCAGGGGACAGACACAGCCAGGTGTATGGGGGAGGTGTGTCCAGGTGTATGGGGGAGGAGTGTCCAGCAGGGAGCAGACACATCCATGTGTATAGGGGAGGTGTGTCCAGGTGTATGGGGGAGGAGTGTCCAGCAGGGAGCAGACACATCCAGGTGTATGGGGGAGGAGTGTCCAGCAGGGGACAGACACAGCCAGGTGTATGGGGGAGGTGTGTCCAGCGGGGGGCAGACACAGCCAGGTATATGGGGAGGTGTGTCCAGCGGGGGGCAGACACAGCCAGGTGTATGGGGGAGGAGTTTCCAGCAGGGGGCAGACACATCCAGGTGTATGGGGGAGGTGTGTCCAGGTGTATGGGGGAGGTGTGTCCAGCGGGGGACAGACACATCCAGGTGTATGGGGGAGGAGTGTCCAGCAGGGGGCAGACACATCCAGGTGTATGGGGGAGGAGTGTCCAGCAGGGGGCAGACACATCCAGGTGTATGGGGGAGGAGTGTCCAGGTGTATGGGGGAGGAGTGTCCAGGTGTATGGGGGAGGAGTGTTCAGGTGTATGGGGGAGGAGTTTCCAGCAGGGGGCAGACACAGCCAGGTGTATGGGGGAGGAGTGTCCAGCAGGGGGCAGACACATCCAGGTGTATGGGGGAGGAGTTTCCAGCAGGGGGCAGACACATCCAGGTGTATGGGGGAGGTGTGTCCAGCAGGGGGCAGACACATCCAGGTGTATGGGGGAGGTGTGTCCAGCAGGGGGCAGACACATCCAGGTGTATGGGGGAGGTGTGTCCAGCGGGGGGCAGACACAGCCAGGTGTATGGGGGAGGTGTGTCCAGCGGGGGGCAGACACAGCCAGGTGTATGGGGGAGGTGTGTCCAGCAGGGGGCAGACACTGCCAGGTGTATGGGGGAGGTGTGACCAGCAGGGGGAAGACACAGCCAGGTGTATGGGGGAGGTGTGTCCAGCAGGGGGCAGACACAACCAGGTGTATGGGGGAGGTGTGTCCAGCAAGGGGGCAGACACAGCCAGGTGTATGGGGGAGGTGTGTCCAGCAAGGGGGCAGACACAGCCAGGTGTATGGGGGAGGTGTGTCCAGCAGGCAGCAGACACAGCCAGGTGTATGGGGGAGGTGTGTCCAGCGGGGGGCATACACATCCAGGTGTATGGGGGAGGAGTGTCCAGCAAGGGGGCAGACACAGCCAGGTGTATGGGGGAGGTGTGTCCAGCGGGGGGCAGACACATCCAGGGGTATGGGGGAGGTGTGTCCAGCAGGGGGCAGACACAGCCAAGTGTAGGGGGGGAGGAGTGTCCAGGTGTATGGGGGAGGAGTGTCCAGCAGGGGACAGACACATCCAGGTGTATGGGGGAGGTGTGTCCAGCAGGGGGCAGACACATCCAGGTGTATGGGGGAGGTGTGTCCAGCGGGGGGCAGACACATTCAGGTGTATGGGGAGGTGTGTCCAGCAGGGGGCAGACACATTCAGGTGTATGGGGGAGGTGTGTCCAGCAGGGGACAGACACATCCAGGTGTATGGGGGAGGTGTGTCCAGCAGGGGGCAGACACATTCAGGTGTATGGGGGAGGTGTGTCCAGCGGGGGACATACACAGCCAGGTGTATGGGGGAGGTGTGTCCAGCAGGGGGCAGACACAGCCAGGTGTATGGGGGAGGTGTGTCCAGCAGGGGGCAGACACATCCAGGTGTATGGAGGAGGTGTGTCCAGCAGGGGGCAGACACAGCCAGGTGTATAGGGGAGGAGTGTCCAGCGGGGGGCAGACACATCCAGGTGTAGGGGGGGAGGAGTGTCCAGGTGTATGGGGGAGGAGTGTCCAGCAGGGAGCAGACACATCCAGGTGTATGGGGGAGGTGTGTCCAGCAGGGGGCAGACACAGCCAGGTGTATGGGGGAGGTGTGTCCAGGTGTATGGGGGAGGTGTGTCCAGGTGTATGGGGGAGGAGTGTCCAGCAGGGGGCAGACACATCCAGGTGTATGGGGGAGGTGTGTCCAGCAGGTGGCAGACACATCCAGGTGTATGGGGGAGGTGTGTCCAGGTGTATGGGGGAGGTGTGTCCAGGTGTATGGGGGAGGAGTGTCCAGCAGGGAGCAGACACATCCAGGTGTATGGGGGAGGTGTGTCCAGGTGTATGCGGGAGGTGTGTCCAGGTGTATGGGGGAGGAGTGTCCAGCAGGGAGCAGACACAGCCAGGTGTATGGGGGAGGTGTGTCCAGCAGGGGGCAGACACATCCAGGTGTATGGGGAGGTGTATCCAGCGGGGGGCAGACACAGCCAGGTGTATGGGGGAGGAGTTTCCAGCAGGGGGCAGACACATCCAGGTGTATGGGGGCGGAGTGTCCAGCAGGGGGCAGACACAGCCAGGTGTATGGGGGAGGTGTGTCCAGGTGTATGGGGGAGGTGTGTCCAGCAGGGGGCAGACACAGCCAGGTATATGGGGGAGGAGTTTCCAGCAGGGGGCAGACACATCCAGGTGTATGGGGGAGGTGTGTCCAGGTGTATGGGGGAGGAGTGTCCAGCAGGGAGCAGACACATCCAGGTGTATGGGGGAGGAGTGTCCAGCAGGGGACAGACACAGCCAGGTGTATGGGGGAGGTGTGTCCAGGTGTATGGGGGAGGAGTGTCCAGCAGGGAGCAGACACATCCATGTGTATAGGGGAGGTGTGTCCAGGTGTATGGGGGAGGAGTGTCCAGCAGGGAGCAGACACATCCAGGTGTATGGGGGAGGAGTGTCCAGCAGGGGACAGACACAGCCAGGTGTATGGGGGAGGTGTGTCCAGCGGGGGGCAGACACAGCCAGGTATATGGGGAGGTGTGTCCAGCGGGGGGCAGACACAGCCAGGTGTATGGGGGAGGAGTTTCCAGCAGGGGGCAGACACATCCAGGTGTATGGGGGAGGTGTGTCCAGGTGTATGGGGGAGGTGTGTCCAGCGGGGGACAGACACATCCAGGTGTATGGGGGAGGAGTGTCCAGCAGGGGGCAGACACATCCAGGTGTATGGGGGAGGAGTGTCCAGCAGGGGGCAGACACATCCAGGTGTATGGGGGAGGAGTGTCCAGGTGTATGGGGGAGGAGTGTCCAGGTGTATGGGGGAGGAGTGTTCAGGTGTATGGGGGAGGAGTTTCCAGCAGGGGGCAGACACAGCCAGGTGTATGGGGGAGGAGTGTCCAGCAGGGGGCAGACACATCCAGGTGTATGGGGGAGGAGTTTCCAGCAGGGGGCAGACACATCCAGGTGTATGGGGGAGGTGTGTCCAGCAGGGGGCAGACACATCCAGGTGTATGGGGGAGGTGTGTCCAGCAGGGGGCAGACACATCCAGGTGTATGGGGGAGGAGTGTCCAGGTGTATGGGGGAGGAGTGTCCAGGTGTATGGGGGAGGAGTGTCCAGCAGGGGGCAGACACATCCAGGTGTATGGGGGAGGAGTGTCCAGCAGGGGGCAGACACATCCAGGTGTATGGGGGAGGAGTGTCCAGGTGTATGGGGGAGGAGTGTCCAGGTGTATGGGGGAGGTGTGTCCAGCAGGGGCAGACACAGCCAGGTGTATGGGGGAGGAGTGTCCAGGTGTATGGGGGAGGTGTGTCCAGCAGGGGCAGACACAGCCAGGTGTATGGGGGAGGAGTGTCCAGGTGTATGGGGGAGGTGTGTCCAGCAGGGGCAGACACAGCCAGGTGTATGGGGGAGGTGTGTCCAGCAGGGGGCAGACACATCCAGAGCAGTAACTTAAGGACAGGAGATGCCTATCTTTTGATTTCAAGCTCTAGTTATACCTTTAGGGATGGCGGTAGGTCAGGTTTTGCAGGAGGGGAGGAGTCTGAATTCTTATGCTGTTTTTCTCTGCCATCGGATTGGCTGACTCTGTTTCTGTCTCTTAGGGGAGCACACCAAGGCTCTGATCACACAGATGACTTTGTTCAATAAAGTGCTGGCAGAGCTTCGGGAGGACATCAGAGACCAGGTAAGAGGGCGCTTGTGGGTGCAATGTGCATTAAGACCAGTGGGTGTGCTGTGTCTGGGGAACAATGAGAGTACCGTGCCTGGGGACCAATAGGGGTGTCATGGCTGGGGACCAATGGGGGTGTCATTCCTGGGGACCAATGGGGGTGTCATGCCTGGGGACCAATGGGGGTGTCGTGCCTGGGGACCAATGGGGGTGTCATGCCTGGGGACCAATGGGGGTGTCATGCCTGGGGACCAATGGGGGTGTCATGCCTGGGGACCAATGGGGGTGTCATGCCTGGGGACCAATGAGGGTGTCATGCCTGGGGACCAATGGGGGTGTCGTTCCTGGGGACTAATGGGGGTGTCATGCCTGGGGACCAATGGGGATGCTGTGTTTGGGGACCAATGGAGGTGCTGTGTCTGGGGACCAATGGGTGCACCATGCCTTGGGACCAATGGGGTTGACATGTCTGGGGACCAATAGGGGGGCTGTGTCTTCAGAAGAATGGGGTTGCCATGCCTAGGTTACCAATGGGGGTGCCGTGTCTGGGGCCCGATGGGGGTGCCGTGCCTGGGGCCCGATGGGGGTGCCGTGCCTGGGGCCCGATGGGGGTGCCGTGCCTGGGGACCGATGGGGTTGCCGTGCCTGGGGACCAATGGGGATGCCGTGCCTGGGGACCAATGGGGGTGCCGTGCCTGGGGATCAATGGGGATGCCGTGTCTGGGGACCAATGGGGGTGCCGTGCCTGGGGACCGATGGGGTTGCCGTGCCTGGGGACCGATGGGGTTGTCGTGTCTGGGGACCAATGGGGGTGCCGTGTCTGGGGACCAATGGGGGTGCCGTGCCTGGGGATCAATGGGGATGCTGTGTCTGGGGACCAATGGGGGTGCCGTGTCTGGGGACCAATGGGGGTGCCGTGCCTGGGGACCAATGGGGGTGCCGTGCCTGGGGACCAATGGGGGTGCACGGTACCCAGAGACAGCGCCCTCCACAGCTCAGAATCTTAGTAATGGACGATGAGACCTTCTATGGAGACTCCTCGTTCCTCCACTATGACATCGCTCTTCTCTTTGTGGACAGGTGAAGGAGATGTCTCTGATCCGGAACACCATCATGGAGTGCCAAGTGTGCGGTAAGTACTCGTCATCACCTACCCATCCAGCACAGGGCAGCAGCCTGATTTCCCAGCATGCACTGGTCACATTGGAAGATGTGGGGCCCCGATGTACAATCTTCCCTTATTCTTCCCTGTGTGTCTTTCCTATAAATGGATCACATATGGAGGACAGGGGGGGAGGGGGGCTGTATTCTGTACAGGAGTAAGGTGAGCCTGCAGCTGGGAAATAAGGGGAGGAACAATCATAATGGGGCAAAAAGGGGAGGAGCAATCATATTTGGGCAAAAAAGGGAGGAGCAATCATATTGGAACAAAAAGAGGAGGGGCAATCATACTAGGGAAAAAGGGGATGAACAATCATACTGGGGGAAAAGGGGAGGGGCAATCATACTGGGGAAAAAGAGGAGGAGCAATCATACCAGGGCCCTCAGGGGCGGGACATCTACGGTAGCCAGTCCCTGTGCAGTATTTGGGAGGAGCACAGATAATATTAGTGATGTTTCTGGGTCACACGCAGGCTTCCATGAACATCGGTCTCGCTGCAACCCCAATCCGTGTTTCCAGGGAGTTGACTGTATGGAGACCTATGAGTACCCCGGGTACCGCTGTGGGCCGTGCCCACCTGGATCACAAGGCAATGGGTCCCACTGCGCCGATATAGATGAGGTAACCAAACCCTGATTATTGTGAGATATCTGAGACTCCCTGTGCCCCCCCCATGTGATACTACCCCTAAAATATGACACTACCCCCCATGTGACAGACCTCCCCATGTGACACCATCACCCCATGTGACATAGACCTCCCCATGTGACATAGACCTCCCCATGTGACACCATCACCCCATGTGACTTAGACCTCCCCATGTGACATAGACCTCCCCATGTGACACCATCACCTCATGTGACATAGACCTCCTCATGTGACATCATCACCCCATGTGACATAGACCTCCCCATGTGACATAGACCTCCCCATGTGACACCATCACCTCATGTGACATAGACCTCCCCATGTGACATCATCACTCCATGTGACGTAGACCTTCCCATGTATCACCATCACCCTACGTGACATAGACCTCCCCATTTGACATCATCACCCCATGTGACATAGACCTCCCCGTGTGACATAGACCTCCCCATGTGACATAGACCTCCCCATGTGACATCATCACCCCATGTGACATAGACCTCCCCATGTGACATAGACCTCTCCATTTGACATCATCACCCCATGTGACATAGACCTCTCCATGTGACATCATCACCCCATGTGACATAGACCTCCCCGTGTGACATAGACCTCTCCATTTGACATCATCACCCCATGTGACATAGACCTCCCCGTGTGACATAGACCTCCCCATGTGACATCATCACCCCATGTGACGTAGACCTTCCCATGTATCACCATCACCCTACGTGACATAGACCTCCCCATTTGACATCATCACCCCATGTGACATCACCTCCCCGTGTGACATAGACCTCCCCATGTGACATAGACCTCACCATATGACATAGACCTCTCCATGTGACATCATCACCCCATGTGACATAGACCTCCTCATGTGACATCATCACCCCATGTGACGTAGACCTTCCCATGTATCACCATCACCCTACGTGACATAGACCTCCCCATTTGACATCATCACCCCATGTGACATAGACCTCCCCGTGTGACATAGACCTCCCCATGTGGCATAGACCTCCCCATGTGACATAGACCTCCCCATGTGACATCATCACCCCATGTGACATAGACCTCCCCATGTGACATCATCACCCCGTGTGACATAGACCTCCCCGTGTGACATAGACCTCCCCATGTGACATCATCACCCCGTGTGACATAGACCTCCCCGTGTGACATAGACCTCCCCATGTGACATCATCACCCCATGTGACATAGACCTCCCCATGTGACATCATCACCCCATGTGACATAGACCTCCCCATGTGACATCATCACCCCATGTGACATAGACCTCCCCATGTGACATCATCACCCCATGTGACATAGACCTCCCCATGTGACATCATCACCCCATGTGACGTAGACCTTCCCATGTGACACCATCACCCCATGTGACATAGACCTCCCCATGTGACATCATCACCCCATGTGACGTAGACCTTCCCATGTGACACCATCACCCCATGTGACGTAGACCTTCCCATGTGACACCATCAACCCATGTGATGTAGACCTCCCCATGTGACGCCATCACCCCATGTGATGTAGACCTCCATATGTGACACCATCACTCCATGTGATGTAGACCTCCCCATGTGACACCATCACCCCATATGATGTAGACCTCCCCATGTGACACCATCACCCCATATGATGTAGACCTCCCCATGTGACACCATCACCCCATATGATGTAGACCTTCCCATGTGTCACCATGTGTATAACCCCATGTGGGATACACTTCTCCATATGACGTAGACCTCCTCATGTGACATCATCTCCCCATATGACGTAGACCTGCTCATGTGACATAGACCTCCCCATATGATGCCATCACCCCATGTGACATAGACCTCATGTGACACCATCATCCCATGTGACGTAGACCTCCCTATGTGACATAGACCTCCCCATATGACCTAGACCTCCTCATGTGACACCATCACCCCATGTGATGTAGACCTCCTCATGTGACACCATCACCCCATGTGATGTAGACCTCCATATGTGACACCATCACCCCATGTGATGTAGACCTCCCCATGTGACACCATCACCCCATATGACGTAGACCTTCCCATGTGTCACCATCACCCCACGTGACATAGACCTCCCCATGTGACATCACCTCCCCATGTGATGTAGACCTCCACATGTGACATAGACCTCCCCATGTTACATCATCACCCCATGTGATGTAGACCTCCCTATGTGATACCATCACCCCATGTGGGATACACTTCTCCATATGACGTAGACCTTCTCATGTGACATCATCTCCCCATATGACGTAGACCTGCTCATGTGACATAGACCTCCCCATCTGATGCCATCACCCCATGTGACATAGACCTCACGTGACACCATCATCCCATGTGACATAGACCTCCCTATGTGACATAGACCTCCCCATGTGACGCCATCACCATATGTGACGCCATCACCACATGTGAAGTAGACCTCCCCATGTGACGCCTTGTGTTACCCCTGCAGTGTGCTTACGCCAATCCTTGTTTCTCGGGTTCCAAATGCATCAACACGTCCCCCGGTTTCCGCTGTGAGGCCTGTCCGCGGGGGTACAAAGGGAACTCTGTGTCAGGGGTGGGCATAGACTACGCCAAGGCCAGCAAGCAGGTAAGAACTGGGGGCAGGGAGGGGATGTCATTTGTCAATAGCCAGACCTAAGGAAAAAGGCTGCACAGGAGGCGTGGCTTCAGAGTCACCACCCTTCTGTCTCCTCTCCAGGTGTGCACCGACATTGATGAATGTAATGACGGGAACAATGGAGGATGCGCCGCCAACTCCCTCTGCACCAACTCTGTGGTGAGCGCCTACCCCACCCCAATTATACCCTTCTCCCCTCTCCACTCTACTCACCTCCTTCCATCTTCTCCCTTTAGGGCTCCTACAAGTGTGGCCCCTGTAAGCCGGGGTTTGTGGGGAACCAATCTCTGGGCTGTGTGCCCAAAAAGTCCTGTATCAGCCCTGCGTTCAACCCCTGCCACATGAATGCGCACTGCGTGTTTGAGAGGAATGGCGATGTCACTTGTGCGGTAAGTTCCCACCTGCTCCTGTATTCTCACCACTGATGGTCACCATAGACATCTGGAAAGTTCTGATTTGGCCGGTCTTGTCCTCATCCATGTCACTAACATTATCCTGTTCCTTCATCCCCACAGTGCAACGTTGGCTGGGCCGGCAACGGGTACACATGTGGCCGAGACACCGACATAGACGGTTACCCGGATGAGCCGATGCCGTGTATAGACAACAACAAACACTGCAAACAGGTGAGACGGGTGACAACTCCACAACCGAGAACTGAACTTCTACTTTTATAAGACTAGCTCCTCTATGTACCTTATTATTGTGTGTTTGTCATGTGACCCTGGATATCGCCCCTGTGGGGTGAAGGAGCGTAGAGGAAACAGCAAGGAATATAATGTCATATGACGCTGGATATCACTCCTGTGGGGTAAAGGGACGTAGAGGAAACAGCAAGGAATATAATGTCATATGACACTGGATATCACCCCTGTGGGGTGAAGGGACGTAGAGGAAACAGCAAGGAATATAATGTCATATGACGCTGGATATCACTCCTGTGGGGTGAAGGGACGTAGAGGAAACAGCAAGGAATATAATGTCATATGACACTGGATATCACCCCTGTGGGGTGAAGGGGCGTAGAGGAGACAGCAAGGAATATCATGTTATATGATGCTGGATATCACCCCTGCGGGGTGAAGGGACATAGGGGGCACAGCAAGGAATATCATGTTATATGATGCTGGATATCACCCATGTGGGGTGAAGGGACATAGGGGGCACAGCAAGGAATATCATGTTATATGATGCTGGATATCACCCCTGTGGGGTGAAGGGACGTAGAGGGCACAGCAAGGAACATCATGTCATATGATGCTGGATATCACCCCTGTGGGGTGAAGGGACGTAGAGGGCACAGCAAGGAATATCATGTTATATGATGCTGGATATCACCCCTGTGGGGTGAAGGGACGTAGAGGGCACAGCAAGGAACATCATGTCATATGATGCTGGATATCACCCCTGTGGGGTGAAGGGACATAGGGGGCACAGCAACGAATATTATGTCATATGATGCTGGATATCACCCCTGTGGGGTGAAGGGACGTAGGGGGCACAGCAAGGTATATCATGTCATATGATGCTGGATATCACCCCTTTGGGGTGAAGGGACATAGAGGGCACAGCAAGGAATATCATGTCATATGATGCTGGATATCACCAACGTGGGGTGAAGGGATGTAGAGGACACAGCAAGGAACACCCATGGGGTGAAGGGACGCACGGCAAGGAATATCATGTCATAAGACGGTGGATATTGCCCCCATGGGGTGAAGGGACACACGGCAAGGAATATCATGTCATAAGACGCTGGATATCGCCCCCATGGGGTGAAGGGACACACGGCAAGGAATATCACGTCATAAGATGCTGGATATCGCCCCCATGGGGTGAAGGGACACACGGCAAGGAATATCACGTCATAAGATGCTGGATATCGCCCCCATGGGGTGAAGGGACACACGGCAAGGAATATCACGTCATAAGATGCTGGATATCGCCCCCATGGGGTGAAGGGACACACGGCAAGGAATATCATGTCATAAGACGCTGGATATCGCCCCCATGGGGTGAAGGGACACACGGCAAGGAATATCACGTCATAAGATGCTGGATATCACCCCCATGGGGTGAAGGGACACACGGCAAGGAATATCATGTCATAAGACGCTGGATATCGCCCCCATGGGGTGAAGGGACACACGGCAAGGAATATCATGTCATATGACACTGGATATTGCCCCCATGGGGTGAAGGGACGCACGCCAAGGAACTGCTTGAAGTCTAGTTGTAGGTCTCAGTTAGTTCCTGTATACGCGGAGAGGTCACAATGCTGCAATCCACCATTCACATTCATGAGAAAGGTAACAACTCATGGTAAAAAAAGTTTATTGAGAAAAGTTACAAAGTAAAGGAAAGATTTGAAAGCAGAGAACTTATCCTGCTCAGAGATCCTCAGGAATATGAATCGAGGACCTGGTCTCCTGACCAAACGGGAGGACTTTAAGCTCCAATCCTGGAGAGTTGCCATGTAGGACCTCCTGAACCTTTCACATATGAACTCATTCACTTCAGAACCTGCAGCAGTAACACATAATTGGTGACAAGAGACATTCATTTCTGTTATTGTGGAACGTCTTCTCAGCTTGACCCAGGCTCCGGTTGTAGAACGTGGAGAACATCTCTCTATATTGCTGAACAAGACTTTCCAGGGAGAAGGAGATCTACGATCCGTTCCAAGAACATCTTTCTGCAAAGTCATTCTAACAAATAGAACCTGTTACTATATAAAGAAACCTAACATTAGCATATAAGCACTTAATAGTATCGTTAGTAGAACACTACGTAATGATTTTTCTTTATCTTGAATATATTAATTGTCTGTATCTTCTCATGTTATGCAGGATAACTGCAGACTGACCCCCAACTCCGGACAGGAGGACGCGGATAACGATGGGATCGGCGATCAGTGTGACGAGGACGCAGATGGAGACGGAATTAAGAACGTGGAGGTCATTCAGATTTGTATTGTAGTTGGACAGAAAAGTGACACTTCTATAACTATCAACCAACCAGGAGGAACCTTCCTCCATCTGACTTTCGTACATTGGAGAGGATGTTCTAGGAGAGCCAAGATAAGCTCATTGCGGCCCACATGGTGGAGTGCTAGACACAAGGGTGGGGGGAGCTCAGAAAATCTGGGGATGGAAGGTTAGAGTTCAATACACCTGGGGGTGTAGGGGTGGAGCTCAGAACACTGGGGGGTGAAGGGAAGGAGCTCAGGACACCTGAGTGTTGAGAGGTGGAGCTCAAAACACCAGGTGGTGGTGGGACGGAGCTCAGCACACCTGGGGATGGAGGGGCAGGTCACAGCACACCTGGGGGTGGAGGGGCAAATCTCAGCACACCTGGGGATGGAGGGGCAGAGCTCAGCACACCTGGGGATGGAGGGGCAGGGCTCAGCACACCTGGGGATGGAGGGACAGAGCCCAGCACACCTGGGGATGGAGGGGCAGAGCCCAGCACACCTGGGGTTGGAGGGGCAGGGCTCAGCACACCTGGGGATGTAGGGGCAGGGCTCAGCACACCTGGGGATGTAGGGGCAGGGCTCAGCACACCTGGGGATGGAGGGGCAGGGCTCAGCAAACCTGGGGATGGAGGGGCAGAGCTCAGCACACCTTGGGATGGAGGGGCAGAGCTCAGCACACCTGGGGAAGGAGGGGCAGAGCTCAGCACACCTGGGAATGGAAGGGTGGAGCTCAGCACACCTGTGGATGGAAAGACAGAGCTCAGCACACCTGGGAATGGAAGGGCGGAGCTCAGCACACCTGTGGATGGAAAGGCAGAGCTCAGCACACCTGGGAATGGAAGGGTGGAGCTCAGCACATCTGGGGATGGAAAGGCAGAGCTCAGCACACCTGGGAATGGAAGGGTGGAGCTCAGCACACCTGGGGATGGAAAGGCAGAGCTCAGCATACCTGGGGATGGAAGGGTGGAGCTCAGCACACCTGGGGATGGAAGGGTGGAGCTCAGCACACCTAGGGATGGAAGGGTGGAGCTCAGGACACCTGGGGATGGAAGGGCAGAGCTCAGGACACCTGGGGATGGAAGGGTGGAGCTCAGCACACCTGGGGATGGAAGGGCGAAGCTCAGTACACCTGTGGATAGAAGAGGGGAGCTCAGCACACCTGGGGATGGAAGGGTGGAGCCCAGCACACCTGGGGATGGAAGGGTGGAGCTCAGCACACCTGGGGATGGAAGGGCGGAGCTCAGCACACCTGGGGATGGAAGGGAGGAGCTCAGCACACCTGGGGATGGAAGGGCGGAGCTCAGCACACCTGGGGATGGAAGGGCGGAGCTCAGCACACCTGGGGATGGAAGGGCGGAGCTCAGCACACCTGGGGATGGAAGGGCGGAGCTCAGCACACCTGGGGATGGAAGGGCGGAGCTCAGCACACCTGTGGATGGAAAGGCGGAGCTCAGGACACCTGGGGATGGAAGGGCAGAGCTCAGGACACCTGGGGATGGAAGGGCGGAGCTCAGCACACCTGGGAATGGAAGGGCGGAGCTCAGCACACCTGGGAATAGAAGGGTTAGAGCTCAGCACACCTGGGGATGGAAAGGCAGAGCTCAGCACACCTGGGAATGGAAGGGTGGAGCTCAGCACACCTGGGAATGGAAGGGCGGAGCTCAGCACACCTGGGAATGGAAGGGCGGAGCTCAGCACACCTGTGGATTTAAGGGTGGAGCTCAGCACACCTGGGAATGGAAGGGTGGAGCTCAGCACACCTGGGGATGGAAGGGTGGAGCTAAGCACACCTGGGGATGGAAGGGCGGAGCTCAGCACACCTGGGGATGAAAGGGTGGTCCTCAGCACACCTGGGGATGGAAGGGTGGAGCTCAGCACACCTGGGGATGGAAGGGCAGAGCCATACCTGGGGGTGGAGAGGCGGAGCTCAGAACCCTGGGGGGACGGAGCCATATAACCGGTACCAGCGGTGTTCTCACTTACTGCCTCCTTACACAGGATAACTGCAGGCTCATTCCCAATAAGGACCAACAAAATTCGGACACGGACTCCTATGGTGACGCCTGTGACAACTGTCCCAATGTCCCCAACAACGACCAGAAGGACACCGATGCCAACGGTGAAGGAGACGCCTGTGACAATGACATTGATGGTGATGGTGAGCCCCAACCTGATTTACATTTATATTCTGGGGGGAGGTAAGGGCTGGTGGGGGGCAGACTTTCAAGGTAAATACCCCTCTCTGTATGTGCAGGGATCCCCAACATGCTGGATAATTGCCCCAAAGTGCCGAACCCCCTCCAGACGGACAGGGACGTGGACGGGGTGGGCGATGCCTGTGACAGCTGCCCGGAAACCAGCAACCCCACGCAGGTAAGAAATGTGTGGTCATGTGACCCCTGGTGCTCCAGGTGAGATGATTGGCTGCTGCAGAGCAATATACTCCTCCCCCACAGTCCCTGCCCTTCCTTTACACCCTCCTGTCCTTCCTCCAGACAGATGCCGACAGCGACCTGGTGGGCGACATGTGTGACACCAACCAGGACAAGTAAGACCCTTCCTCTGTTTTCTCCTCTCATTGGCTAATAATGTTCCTCTTTCTTCTGATTGGGTAATAATGTTCTCATTGGGTAATCATATTCTTCTCTACTCTGATTGGCTAATAATTTGGTTCTCTACTCTGATTGGGTAATAATGATCTTCTCATCTCTGTTTGGCTAATAATGTTCTTATATCCTGTTATTGGCTAATTTATATTCTTCTCTACTCTGATTGGCTAATATATAATGTTCTATTCCCCTCTGATTGTCTAATAATGTGGTTCTCTACTCTGATTGGGTAATAATGATCTTCTCATCTCTGTTTGGGTAATAATGTTCTTCTCTTTTCTGATTAGCTAATAATGTTATTCTCTCCTCTGATTCGGTAATAATGTTCTTCTCTCCTCTCATTGGCTAATAATATTCTTCTTACCTGTAATAATAATAATATTCCCCTCCCCCAGTGACTGTGCCTAGGCTGAGATGATGTCATCAGTCTGCTGCAGGTAGGAGTAGGCATTTCCTCACTCTCCCCTCCCCCAGCGATCAGACTGTATATTGTAACTTTGTAGCCAGTAACAAGGTGAGACTGATGACAGGTCCACTTTGATGTGTAGCTGTTATTGGTGATGAAGAGGGGGGATGGAAGACTTATTTATTACAGAGCGGATTGGTGGTCACTGCCATGATTGGGGACACCAGTGTCCAATCAGAAGGCCGACACTGAATCTGACGATTGTCCTTCCTCAGGGACGGGGACGGTCACCAGGACACCAAGGACAACTGTCCAGAGATCCCCAACAGCTCCCAGCTGGACTCGGACAATGACGGTGTGGGCGACGAGTGTGACCAGGATGATGACAATGATGGCATCCCCGACTACATCCCACCCGGACCCGACAACTGCCGCCTGATCCACAACCCCAACCAGAAGGACACCGACGGTACGGAGGAGAACCTACCCGTGTGGGTGATGATGGTGGTCACTATGTGAAGGATGGAGATGAGGGTCACTATGTGAAGGATGGAGATGAGGGTCACTATGTGAAGGATGGGGATGAGGGACACTATGTGAAGGTTGGAGATGAGGGACACCATGTGAAGGTTGGAGATGAGGGACACCATGTGAAGGATGGGGATGAAGGTCACTATGTGAAGGATGTGGATGGGGGTCACTATGTGAAGGATGGGGGTGAAGGTCACTATGTGAAGGATGGGGATGGGGGTCACTATGTGAAGGATGGGGATGGGGGTCACTATGTGAAGGATGGGGATGAGGGACACTATGTGAAGGATGGGGATGAGGGTCACTATGTGAAGGATGGGGATGAGGGTCACTATTTGAAGGATGGGGATGGGGGTCACTATGTGAAGGATGGGGGTGAAGGTCACTATGTGAAGGATGGGGATGGGGGTCACTATGTGAAGGATGGGGATGAAGGTCACTATGTGAAGGATGGGGATGAAGGTCACTCTATGAAGGATGGGGATGAAGGTCACTCTATGAAGGATGGGGATGAGGGACACTATGTGAAGGATGGGGATGAGGGTCACTATGTGAAGGATATGGATGATGGTCACTATGTGAAAGATGGGGATGAGGGTCACTATGTGAAGGATAGGGATGATGGTCACTATGTGAAGGATGGAGTTGAGGAACACCATGTGAAGGATGGGGATGAAGGTCACTCTATGAAGGATGGGGATGAAGGTCACTATGTGAAGGATGGGGATGAAGGTCACTATGTGAGGGATGGGGATGAGGGTCACTATATGAAGAATAGGGATGAAGGTCACTATGTGAAAGATGGGGATGAGGGTCACTATGTGAAGGATGGGGATGAGGGTCATTATGTGAAGGATGGGGATGAGGGTCACTATGTGAAGGATGGGGATGAAGGTCACTATGTGAAGGATGGGGATGAAGGTCACTATGGGAAGGATGGGGATGAGGATCACTATGTGAAGGATGGGGATGAAGGTCACTATGGGAAGGATGGGGATGAAGGTCACTATGTGAAGGATGGGGATGAAGATCCTATCACAATCTGGATTAGCAGCAAGGATGGGAAGTGTTATCATAATGGGGGATTTTAATTATCCAGACATAGACTGGGCGGAGGGAACCGCGCATTCATTTAAGGCTCGCCAGTTCCTTAATGTCTTGCAGGACAATTTTATGGGTCAGATGGTAGACGCACCAACTAGAAATAAAACATTACTAGATCTACTGATTACCAACAATACAGACCTGATCACAGATGTGGAAATACGGGGCAATTTAGGTAACAGCGATTACAGGTCAATTAGTTTCAGTATAAATCACACAAATAGGAAACATAAAGGGAATACAAAGACACTGAATTTCAAAAGAGCCAACTTCCCTAAACTACAAACCTTGCTAAAAGGCATAAATTGGGATAAAATATTAGGAACAAAGAATACGGAGGAGAGATGGGTTTGCTTTAAGAGCATATTAAATAAGGGCATTAGCCAATGTATCCCATTGGGTAATAAATTTAAAAGAGAGAACAAAAATCCTGGATGTCTTAACGCCAATGTAAAAATGCATATAAAAGCAAAGGAGAAGTCCTTCAAAAAATACAAGGTCGAGGGATCATCATCAGCATTCAGACTTTATAAAGAATGCAACAAGAAATGTAAGGGTGCAATTAGGACGGCTAAGATAGAACATGAAAGACACATAGCGGAGAAGAGCAAAAAAAATCCCAAGAAATTCTTTAAGTATGTAAACAGTAAAAAAGGGAGGACAGACCATATTGGCCCCATAAAGAATGAGGAAGGACATCTGGTTACAAAGGATGGGGAGATGGCAAAGGTATTGAATTTATTCTTCTCCTCAGTCTTCACGAGGGAATCGGGGGGCTTCAGTAACCAAAACTGCAGTGTTTATCCTCATGACACAACACAGGAAGCACCTACATGGTTAACAGAGGACAGAATTAAAATTAGGAAAAAAGTTCAAAATGCAGCGCTTAAATGAAGCAAAATATATAAAAATATATGTAAAAAAAATGTGTAATAGTCCATGTGAAAATCAATATAAGATAAAGATGACGTAGAGCCTCCACCAAACTTCAACGTGCAAAAGAAAAGCACACCACACCCTAAGGCCTAAGGCTGGCCGATGCAAGTACACTGTGAGCCGCGGAGTTTTTATATGTCATGATGTTCCTTTCTACCTATAAGTCGACTACAATAAAAAGGTGTGTTTTACTTTTACGGGCTTCACTATTGTTGCTTTTCTCCTTATTGGGTTTATATCCTGTTGGTGATTGCACAATATATCCATCTCTTTGTGTGAGTCCTGATGTCTTCTTGATATTGATGAACCAGGATATCTCTATTCTATGACCTGCCTATCAAGTATGGAGTGTGTCATTCCAATCCATTACGAACCTCTTGCATCATATGATTGCATTGCTTGTTTTCATATCTTTCTGGTAAGCAGATTGATAGCACGTGGGTGTGGCGTGCTTGTCTTTTGCACGTTGAAGTTTGGTGGAGGCTTTACGTCATCTTTATCTTATATTGATTTTCACATGGACTATTACACATTTTTTTTTACATATATTTTTATATATTTTGCTTCATTTAAGCGCTGCATTTTAAACTTTTTATATTTGTGTTGGATGAATCAACAAACTGTGCTGGCTGCTTTCCCTGTTCTTCTTCTTTTAGTTAGCGCAGATATTTGTTCACCCAGAATTAAAATTAGACTTGAGAAACTTAACATTAATAAATCACCGGGACCAGATGGCTTGCATCCGAGGGTACTTAGGGAACTCAGTCAGGTGATTGCCAGACCGTTGTTCCTAATTTTTACAGACAGTCTACTGACTGGAATGGTACCAGCTGATTGGAGAAAAGCCAATGTAGCACCAATATTTAAAAAGGGCCCAAAAAACATCCCTGGGAATTACAGACCAGTTAGCCTAACATCAATAGTATGTAAACTCTTGGAGGGGATGATAAGGGACTATATACAAGATTTTAGTAATAAGAATGATATCATTAGCAGTAATCAGCATGGATTCATGAAGAATCGTTCTTGCCAAACCAATCTATTAACCTTCTATGAGGAGGTGAGTTGCCATCTAGATAAAGGAAGGCCCGTAGACGTGGTGTATCTGGATTTTACAAAAGCATTTGACACAGTTCCCCATAAACGTTTACTGTACAAAATAAGGTGCGTTGGCATGGACCATAGGGTGAGTACATGGATTGAAAACTGGCTACAAGGGCGAGTTCAGAGGGTGGTGATAAATGGGGAGTACTCAGAATGGTCAGGGGTGGGTAGTGGGTTTCCCCAGGGTTCTGTGCTGGGACCAATCCTATTTAATTTGTTCATAAACGATCTGGAGGATGGGATAAACAGTTCAATCTCTGTATTTGCAGACGATACTAAGCTAAGCAGGGCAATAACTTCTCCGCAGGATGTGGAAATCTTGCAAAAAGACCTGAACAAATGAATAGGGGAGGGGCAACTACATGGCAAATGAGGTTCAATGTAGAAAAATGTAAAATAATGCATTTGGGTGGTAAAAATCTGAATGCAATCTATAGACTGGGGGGAGAACCTCTGGGGGGATCTAGGATGGAAAAGGACCTGGGGGTCCTAGTAGATGATAGGCTCAGCAATGACATGCAATGCCAAGCTACTGCTAATAAAGCAAACAGAATATTGGCATTAAAAGGGGATCAACTCCAGAGATAAAACGATAATTCTCCCGCTCTACAAGACTCTGGATGGGGATGAAGGTCACTATGTGAAGGATGGGGATGAGGGTCACTATGTGAAGGATGGGGATGAAAGTCACTATGTCAAGGATGGAGATGAGGGTCACTATGTGAAGGATGGGGATGAGGGTCACTATGTGAAGGATGGGGATGAGGGGGTCACTATGTGAAGGATGGGGGTGAGGGTCACTATGTGAAGGATGGGGATGAAGGTCACTATGTGAAGGATGGGGATGAGGGTCACTATGTGAAGGATGGGGATGAGGGTCACTATGTGAAGGATGGGGATGAGGGGGTCACTATGTGAAGGATGGGGGTGAGGGTCACTATGTGAAGGATGGAGATGAGGGTCACTATGTGAAGGATGGGGATGAGGGTCACTATGTGAAGGATGGGAATGAAGGTCACTATGTGAAGGATGGGGATGAGGGTCACTATGTGAAGGATGGAGATGAGGGGGTCACTATGTGAAGGATGGAGATGAGGGTTCACTATGTGAAGGATGGGGATGAGGGTCACTATGTGAAGGATGGAGATGAGGGTCACTATGTGAAAGTTGGAGATGAAGGTCAATATGTGAAGGATGGAGATGAGGGGTCACTATGTGAAGGATGGGGGTGAGGGTCACTATGTGAAGGATGGGGATGAGGGGGTCACTATGTGAAGGATGGAGATGAGGGGTCACTATGTGAAGGATGGGTATGAGGGTCACTATATGAAGGATGGAGATGAGGGTCACTATGTGAAGGTTGGAGATGAAGGTCACTATGTGAAGGATGGGGATGAAGGTCACTATGTGAAGGATGGGGATGAGGGTCACTATGTGAAGGATGGGGATGAGGGTCACTATGTGAAGGATGGGGATGAAAGTGACTATGTGAAGGATGGGGATGAGGGTCACTATGTGAAGGATGGAGATGAGGGTCACTATGTGAAGGATGGAGATGAGGGTCACTATGTGAAGGATGGGGATGAGGGGGTCACTATGTGAAGGATGGAGATGAGGGGTCACTATGTGAAGGATGGGTATGAGGGTCACTATATGAAGGATGGAGATGAGGGTCACTATGTGAAGGATGGGGATAAAGGTCACTATGTGAAGGATGGAGATGAGGGTCACTATGTGAAGGATGGAGATGAGGGTCACTATGTGAAGGATGGAGATGAGGGTCACTATGTGAAGGATGGGGATGAGGGGGTCACTATGTGAACGATGGAGATGAGGGGTCACTATGTGAAGGATGGGTATGAGGGTCACTATATGAAGGATGGAGATGAGGGTCACTATGTGAAGGATGGGGATGAGGGTCACTATGTGAAGGATGGAGATGAGGGTCACTATGTGAAAGTTGGAGATGAAGGTCAATATGTGAAGGATGGAGATGAGGGGTCACTATGTGAAGGATGGGGATGAAGGTCACTATGTGAAGGATGGGGATGAAGGTCACTATGTGAAGGATGGGGATGAAGGTCACTATGTGAAGGATGGGGATGAGGGTCACTATGTGAAGGATGGGGATGGAGGTAACTATGTGAAGGATGGAGATGGGGTAACTATGTGAAGGATGGGGATGGGGGTAACTATGTGAAGGATGGAGATGAGGGTCACTGTGTGAAGGATGGGGATGGAGGTCACTATGTGAAGGATGGAGATGAAGGTCACTATGTGAAGGATGGGGATGAAGGTCACTGTGTGAAGGATGGGGATGAGGGTGACTATGTGAAGTTTGGAGATGAGGGTCACTATGTGAAGGATGGAGATGAGGGTCACTATGTGATGGATGGGGATGAGGGGTCACTGTGTGAAGGATGGGGATGAGGGTCACTGTGTGAAGGATGGGGATGGAGGTAACTATGTGAAGGATGGGGATGAGGGTCACTATGTGAAGGATGGAGATGATGGTCATTATGTGAAGTTTGGAGATGAGGGTCACTATGTGAAGGATGGGGATGAGGGTCACTATGTGAAGGATGGGGATGAGGGTCACTATGTGAAGGATGGGGATGAGGGTCACTATGTGAAGGATGGGGATGAGGGTCACTATGTGAAGGATGGGGATGAGGGTCACTATGTGAAGGTTGGAGATGAGGGTCACTATGTGAAGGATGGGGATGAGGGTCACTATGTGAAGGATGGGGATGAGGGTCACTATGTGAAGGCTGGGGATGAGGGTCACTATGTGAAGGATGGAGATGAGGGTCACTATGTGAAGGATGGGGATGAGGGTCACTATGTGATGGATGGGGATGAGGGTCACTATGTGAAGGATGGGGATGAGGGTCACTATGTGAAGGATGGGGATGAGGGTCACTGTGTGAAGGATGGGGATGAGGGTCACTGTGTGAAGGTTGGAGATGAGGGTCACTATGTGAAGGATGGGGATGAGGGTCACTATGTGAAGGATGGGGATGAGGGTCACTATGTGAAGGATGGGGATGAGGGTCACTGTGTGAAGGATGGGGATGAGGGTCACTGTGTGAAGGTTGGAGATGAGGGTCACTATGTGAAGGATGGGGATGAGGGTCACTATGTGAAGGATGGGGATGAGGGTCACTATGTGAAGCATGGGGATGAGGGTCACTATGTGAAGGATGGGGATGGGGGATGTGGGTGTGTGTGTGTGAGGGATGGGGAGTGAAACATTTAGACCGGGCTCTCTTCTCTATCTACAGCTTCAGCCTCTCCTCTCCATATCTGCAGCCTCAGCTCAGCCTCTCCTCTCCGTTCCTCTGCCTCTTCTGTCTTTGATTGCTGGACTGTCCTTATGTCTGATCCATCAGAGAGTCAGGTATGACGTTTTCCCATCATGCCTTCTACATTGTGGGGTGTAAGAGGTGTGATCCCCCCCATGTCGGTGATCTTCTCACCAGAAATGGGATCTTTTAGTACAACCCTCACCTTCTTCTATGGCTGAAACGCTGAGGACTTGCCCTTGAGTCAGGGAGTGACGCTGTAGATGCTGGGAAATTCCGATTCTCTCAGCGCCACCATCATCCTCCCCAGTCTGAGGCCAGCCTCGTCCTGCACAGTTCAGGGGATAGACTGATGGGCTGTTTTACAAGCGTTGTAGTCTACGTTGTTCAATGCTATTATATATATCAATAATCAGTATAATACGAATCTGATATAACAAGAAATGGTGCCATTAGACCAGGACTTCCCCAAGATGGTGGCATTAGACCAGGACATCCCCAGGATAGTGCCATTAGACCAGGACTTCGCCAGGATGGTGCCATTAGACCAGGACATTCCCAGGATAGTGCCATTAGACCAGGACTTCCCCAGGATGGTACCATTACACCAGGACTTCCCCAGGATGGTGCCATTAGACCAGGACTTCGCCAGGATGGTGCTATTAGGCTAGGATGTCCCCAGAATGGTACCATTAGACCAGGACTTCGCCAGCATGGTGCCATTAGATCAGGACATTCCCAGGATAGTGCCATTAGACCAGGACTTCCCCAGGATGGTACCATTAGACCAGGACTTCGCCAGGATGGTGCTATTAGGCTAGGACGTCCCCAGAATGGTACCATTAGACCAGGACTTCCCCGGGATGGTACCATTAGACCAGGACTTCCCCAGGATGGTGCCATTAGACCAGGACTTCGCCAGGATGGTGCTATTAGGCTAGGACGTCCCCAGAATGGTACCATTAGACCAGGACTTCCCCGGGATGGTGCCATTAGACCTGGGTGTCGCTAGAATGGTGCCATTAGACCAGGACTAACCCAGGATGGTGTCATTAGACCAAGACTTCCCCAGGATAGTGCCATTAGACCAGGACTTTGCCAGGATGGTGCTATTAGGCTAGGACGTCCCCAGAATGGTGCCATTAGACCAGGACTTCCCTAGGATGGTGTCATTAGACCAGGACTTCCCCAGGATAGTGCCATTAGACCAGGACTTTGCCAGGATGGTGCTATTAGGCTAGGACGTCCCCAGAATGGTGCCATTAGACCAGGACTTCCCTAGGATGGTGCCATTAGACCAGGACTTCCCCAAGATGGTGCCATTAGACCAGGACATTCCCAGGATGGTGCCATTAGACCAGGACTTCGCCAGGATGGTGCCATTAGACCAGGACATTCCCAGGATAGTGCCATTAGACCAGGACATTCCCAGGATGGTGCCATTAGACCAGGACTTCCCTAGGATGGTGCCATTAGACCAGGACTTCCCCAGGATGGTGTCATTAGACCAGGACTTCCCTAGGATGGTGCCATTAGACCAGGACTTCCCCAAGATGGTGCCATTAGACCAGGACATTCCCAGGATAGTGCCATTAGACCAGGACTTGCCCAGGATGGTGCCATTAGACCAGGACTTGCCCAGGATAGTGCCATTAGACCAGGACTTGCCCAGGATGGTGCCATTAGACCAGGACTTCCCTAGGATGGTGTCATTAGACCAGAACTTCCCTGGGATGATGCCATTAGACCCAGGCACCATTTGTTCTGAGTGTTTCTTGCGGTGGCCTTGTGTTGACACTCAGTATTCTTTTCACAGGAGATGGCATTGGTGATGTGTGCGAAATTGATTTCGATAATGACTCCGTGGCCGACAACTATGACGTCTGTCCTGAGAGCGCAGAGGTGACGCTTACCGACTTCAGAGCGTACCAGACGGTCATCCTGGATCCAGAGGGTGACGCGCAGATAGACCCCAACTGGGTGGTGCTGAACCAGGTGACGCGGGGTGTCGGGGTGTTCATTGTGTCAGGAGAAGGTGCTGAGGTCACCTTGGTTATAGGTCCGTGCTCCTGCACACTCACCAATTAGATCAGGTCTTTTATTCTCCAGCCACCATGATTAAGTGCATGCTGAAATCTGATTGGTGGGTGTGAGGTTGCACAATTCCTGCTGAAGACAAATCTTAAATCGGATTGCTTGTTATATACTGCTATATGTTGTCTGCAGAGGGCCCCTCTATATCTGAGTGTGTGCAGAGGGCCCCCCTATACCTGAGTGTGTGCAGAGGGCCCCCCTATACCTGAGTGTGTGCAGAGGGCCCCCCTATACCTGAGTGTGTGCAGAGGGCCCCCCTATACCTGAGTGTGTGCAGAGGGCCCCCCTATACCTGAGTGTGTGCAGAGGGCCCCCCTATACCTGAGTGTGTGCAGAGGACCCCTCTATACCTGAGTGTGTGCAGAGGGCCCCCCTATACCTGAGTGTGTGCAGAGGACCCCTCTATACCTGAGTGTGTGCAGAGGGACCCCCTATACCTGGATGTGTGCAGAGGGCCCCCCTATACCTGAGTGTGTGCAGAGGGCCCCCCTATACCTGAGTGTGTGCAGAGGGCCCCCCTATACCTGAGTGTGTGAAAGGGACACCCTATACCGGAGTGTGTGCCGAGGACCCCCCTATACCTGGGTGTGTGCAGAGGACCCCCCTATACCTGAGTGTGTGCAGAGGGCCCCCCCCATACCTGAGTGTGTGCAGAGGGCCCCCCTATACCTGAGTGTGTGCAGAGGGCCCCCCTATACCTGAGTGTGTGAAGAGGGCCCCCCCTATACCTGAGTGTGTGAAGAGGGCCCCCCTATACCTGAGTGTGTGCCGAGGGCCCCCCTATACCTGGGTGTGTGCAGAGGGCCCCCCTATACCTGAGTGTGTGCAGAGGGCCCCCCTATACCTGAGTGTGTGCAGAGGGCCCCCCTATACCTGAGTGTGTGCAGAGGGCCCCCCTATACCTGGGTGTGTGCAGAGGGCCCCCCTATACCTGAGTGTGTGCAGAGGGCCCCCCTATACCTGAGTGTGTGCAGAGGGCCCCCCTATACCTGAGTGTGTGCAGAGGGCCCCCCTATACCTGGGTGTGTGCAGAGGGCCCCCCTATACCTGAGTGTGTGCAGAGGGCCCCCCTATACCTGAGTGTGTGCAGAGGGCCCCCCTATACCTGAGTGTGTGCAGAGGGCCCCCCCTATACCTGAGTGTGTTCAGAGGCCCCCCTATACCTGAGTGTGTGCAGAGGACCCCCCTATACCTGAGTGTGTGAAGAGGGCCCCCCCTATACCTGAGTGTGTGAAGAGGGCCCCCCTATACCTGAGTGTGTGCAGAGGGCCCCCCTATACCTGAGTGTGTGCAGAGGGCCCCCCTATACCTGAGTGTGTGCAGAGGGCCCCCCTATACCTGGGTGTGTGCAGAGGGCCCCCCTATACCTGAGTGTGTGCAGAGGGCCCCCCTATACCTGAGTGTGTGCAGAGGGCCCCCCCTATACCTGAGTGTGTGCAGAGGGCCCCCCTATACCTGAGTGTGTGCAGAGGGCCCCCCTATACCTGAGTGTGTGCAGAGGGCCCCCCCTATACCTGAGTGTGTTCAGAGGCCCCCCTATACCTGAGTGTGTGCAGAGGACCCCCCTATACCTGAGTGTGTGCAGAGGACCCCCCTATACCTGAGTGTGTGCAGAGGGCCCCCCTATACCTGAGTGTGTGCAGAGGGCCCCCCCTATACCTGAGTGTGTGCAGAGGGCCCCCCCTATACCTGAGTGTGTGCCGAGGGCCCCCCCTATACCTGAGTGTGTGCAGAGGGCCCCCCCTATACCTGAGTGTGTGCCGAGGGCCCCCCTATACCTGAGTGTGTGCAGAGGGCCCCCCTATACCTGAGTGTGTGCAGAGGGCCCCCCCCTATACCTGAGTGTGTGCAGAGGGCCCCCCTATACCTGAGTGTGTGCAGAGGCCCCCCTATACCTGAGTGTGTTCAGAGGACCCCCCTATACCTGAGTGTGTGCAGAGGGCCCCCCTATACCTGAGTGTGTGCAGAGGGCCCCCCTATACCTGAGTGTGTGCAGAGGACCCCCCTATACCTGAGTGTGTGCAGAGGGCCCCCCTATACCTGAGTGTGTGCAGAGGGCCCCCCTATACCTGAGTGTGTGCAGAGGGCCCCCCTATACCTGAGTGTGTGCAGAGGGCCCCCCTATACCTGAGTGTGTGCAGAGGGCCCCCCTATACCTGAGTGTGTGCAGAGGGCCCCCCTATACCTGAGTGTGTGCAGAGGGCCCCCCTATACCTGGGTGTGTTCAGAGGACCCCCCTATACCTGAGTGTGTGCAGAGGACCCCCCTATACCTGAGTGTGTGCCGAGGGCCCCCCTATACCTGAGTGTGTGCCGAGGGCCCCCCTATACCTGAGTGTGTGCCGAGGGCCCCCCTATACCTGAGTGTGTGCAGAGGGCCCCCCCTATACCTGAGTGTGTGCAGAGGGCCCCCCTATACCTGAGTGTGTGCAGAGGGCCCCCCTATACCTGAGTGTGTGCAGAGGGCCCCCCTATACCTGAGTGTGTGCAGAGGGCCCCCCCCTATACCTGAGTGTGTGCAGAGGGCCCCCCTATACCTGAGTGTGTGCAGAGGCCCCCCTATACCTGAGTGTGTTCAGAGGACCCCCCTATACCTGAGTGTGTGCCGAGGGCCCCCCTATACCTGAGTGTGTGCCGAGGGCCCCCCTATACCTGAGTGTGTTCAGAGGACCCCCCTATACCTGAGTGTGTGCAGAGGACCCCCCTATACCTGAGTGTGTGCAGAGGGCCCCCCTATACCTGAGTGTGTGCCGAGGGCCCCCCTATACCTGAGTGTTTTCAGAGGGCCCCCCTATACCTGAGTGTTTTCAGAGGGCCCCCCTATACCTGAGTGTGTTCAGAGGCCCCCCTATACCTGAGTGTGTTCAGAGGGCCCCCTATACCTGAGTGTGTGCAGAGGGCCCCCCTATACCTGAGTGTGTTCAGAGGGCCCCCCTATACCTGAGTGTGTGCAGAGGGCCCCCCTATACCTGAGTGTGTTCAGAGGGCCCCCCTATACCTGAGTGTGTGCAGAGGGCCCCCCTATACCTGGGTGTGTTCAGAGGGCCCCCCTATACCTGGGTGTGTGCCGAGGGCCCCCCCTATACCTGAGTGTGTGCAGAGGGCCCCCCTATACCTGAGTGTGTGCAGAGGGCCCCCCTATACCTGAGTGTGTGCAGAGGGCCTCCCATTAGGTGTGTGTCTCTCATGTCATGTGACCGGTGAGGTAGGTTCTCGGTACTGATGGTGATTCTCTCCCGGCAGGGGATGGAGATCGTCCAGACAATGAACAGTGACCCCGGACTGGCGGTTGGTGGGTATCGTCCTCCCGGATCTCAGTCAGTATGTTCATAGTGTGTGTGACGATTGTATGGGAACGTCACATCTGAGGGGACTTCTCATCTACAGCCATGGCAATAGTATATGTCAGATAGTACAGTCTGCACCCTGCTGAACGACTGCTGAGATCAGTTATGGGATGAATTGTATAGACAGAGAGGAACGGTAAAATGCGATCACTGTGCAGATCCTGAGAATAACACGGCCGGTGATTTCCCTACTTCTCCTAGCAACGGGGACCCTGACCCCACCCCCAACTCCTCCCCCGACCCCGATCCTTCCACAATCAAGTTTTAATTGTAGAAATCCGCTCACTTTATGATATTTATTATTATGAGATGGAATTGTCTGCAGTAAAAGGAAACTGACCTTCTCCTAAAAAAAAATGCCAAGTGCCTGGCTGCCATCCACATCCAATGGCTTCAGTCCTATGAGTGTCTATGAGATGGGGGGCGGTGCTCTATGGCGGAGGGGTGTCCAGTCCTCCTCATTGGTCGATAACGGTTCTCCTCTCTCTCCAGGGTACACGGCGTTCAACGGCGTGGACTTCGAGGGGACCTTCCATGTCAACACCATCACCGATGACGACTACGCCGGCTTCATCTTCAGCTACCAGGACAGTGCCAGCTTCTACGTGGTGATGTGGAAGCAAACCGAGCAAACCTACTGGCAGGCCACGCCCTTCCGTGCCGTGGCAGAGCCGGGCCTGCAGCTGAAGGTCAGTCAATGGAGTGTGCCAAGGGGGGCTGGGGGCTGCATCTGTGGCCTCACCCAATAATCCCCCCAACCTAATAATCCCCCATCACCTAATAATTCCCCCATCACCCAATAATTCCCCCCTTACCCAATAATCCCCCATCACCCAATAATCCCCCCAACCTAATAATCTCCCATCACCCAATAATCCCCCCATCACCCAATAATTCCCCCATCACCCAATATTCCCCCCATCACCCAATTATTCCCCCCATCACCCAATAATTCCCCCATCACCCAATAATCCCCCATCACCCAATAATTCCCCCATCACCCAATAATTCCCCCATCACCCAATATTCCCCCCATCACCCAATAATTCCCCCTTCACCCAATAATTCCCCCATCACCCAATAATTCCCCCCTTACCCAATAATTCCCCCCTTACCCAATAATCCCCCCAACCTAATAATCCCCCATCACCCAATAATTCCCCCATCACCCAATAATTCCCCCATCACCCAATAATTCCCCATCACCCAATAATTCCCCCATCACCCAATAATTCCCCCATCACCCAATAATTCCCCATCACCCAATAATTCCCCCATCACCCAATAATTCCCCATCACCCAATAATTCCCCCATCACCCAATAATTCCCCCATCACCCAATAATTCCCCATCACCCAATAATTCCCCCATCACCCAATAATCCCCCCACGACCCAATAATAACCCAATAACCCATCACCCAATAATCCCCCCAACCTAATAATCCCCCCATCACCCAATAATTCCCCCCTTACCCAATAATTCCCCCCATCACCCAATAATTCCCCCCTTACCCAATAATCCCCCATCACCCAATAATCCCCCCATCACCCAATAATTCCCCATCACCCAATAATTCACCATCACCCAATAATTCCCCCTCACCCAATAATCCCCCCCAACCTAATAACCCCCAACCCAATAATTCCCCCAACACCCAAAAATAACCCCCCAACCCCATAATTACCCCCAACCTAATAACCCCCCAACCCAGTAATTCCCCCATCACCCAATAATTCCCCCATCACCCAATAATAACGCAATAACCCATCACCCAATAATCCCCCATCACCCAATCCTCCCCCCTACAAAATAATCCCCCCTCACCCAATAACCCCCCCCCCAACCTAATAATTCCCCCATCACCCAATAATTCCCCCCACCCAATAATCCCCCCTCACCCAATAATCCCTCCTCACCCAATAATCCCCCTTCACCCAATAATTCCCCCTCACCCAATAATCCTCCCAACCCAATAATTCCCCCTTTACCCAATAATCCCTCCAAGCTAATGACCCCCCCAACCCAATTATCCTCCAACCCCAATAACCCCCCTCGCCCAATAATCCCCCTAACCCAATCACCCAATAAACTCGCCACCCTAAAATCCCCCCTCACCCAATAATCCCCAACCCAGTAATCACCCCCCCCCCAATAATCCCTCCTCACTCAATAATCCCTCCTTACCCAACAACCCCCCATCACCCAGTACCCCCCCCCCAGTAGATATTGCTGGTGTCTGGACTCACCCCCCCATCCTCTCCCCTCCAGGCGGTGAAGTCGAAGACGGGTCCCGGGGAGCAGCTGAGGAACGCCTTGTGGAACACGGGACACACGACTGACCAGGTGCGCCTGCTCTGGAAGGATCCACGGAACGTGGGCTGGAAGGACAAAACGTCATACCGCTGGCAGCTCTCCCATCGCCCCCAGGTGGGCTATATCAGGTCAGCACGGGAAACCACCTTCATCAGGACCGCAAGCGCTGACCGCACACCTTACACTCCCATTGTACAATTTACTTTATCAACCCTTATAGTGTTCCCCAAACCAGATTGTACAATTAGATATGGGGGGGGGCTGGGGGGCTATCATGGGTGACAGAAGCACTGGGGTCACTGGAGGCACTCGGGTCACTTGAGTCATAGGAGCACTGGGGACACTGAAGTCACAGAAGCACTGGGGGCATAGGAGCACTGGGGACACTGGGGTCACTGAAGGCACTGGGGTCACTGAAGGCACTGGGGTCACTGGAGGCACTGGGGTCACTGGAGACACTGGGGTCAATGGAGGCACTGGGGTGACTGAAGGCATAGGAGCACTGGGGTGACTGAAGACACTGGGGTCGCTGGAGGCACTGGGGTCACTGGGGCCATTGGAGGCACTGGGACCGCTGAAGTCACTGGAAACACTGGGGTCACTGGAGATACTGGGGCCATTGGAGGCACTGGGGTCACTGGAGACACTGGAGTCACTATAGACACTTGGGTCACGGGAGACTCTGGGGTCGCTGGAGACTCTGGGGTCCCTAGAAACACTGGGGTGACTGGAGGCACTCGGGTCACTGGAGGCATAGGGTCACTGGAGGCACTCGGTTCACTGGAGTCATAGGAGCACTGGGGACACTGAAGTCACAGAGGCACTGGGGTCACTGGAGGCACTGGGGTCACTGAAGGCACTTGGGTCACTGGGGACACTTGGGTCACTGGAGGCACTTGGGTCACTGAAGGCACTGGAGTCACTGGAGACACTAGGGTCACTGGAGGCACTGGGGTGACTGAAGGCATAGGAGCACTGGGTGACTGAAGACACTGGGGTCGCTGGAGGCACTGGGGTCACTGGGGCCATTGGAGGCACTGGGACCGCTGAAGTCACTGGAAACACTGGGGTCACTGGAGACACTGGGGTCACTGGAGACACTGGGATCACTGGAGGCACTGGGGTCACTGGAGGCACTTGGGTCACTGAAGGCACTGGGGTCACTGGAGACACTTGGGTCACTGAAGGCACTGGAGTCACTGGAGACACTAGGGTCACTGGAGGCACTGGGGTGACTGAAGGCATAGGAGCACTGGGTGACTGAAGACACTGGGGTCGCTGGAGGCACTGGGGTCACTGGGGCCATTGGAGGCACTGGGACCGCTGAAGTCACTGGAAACACTGGGGTCACTGGAGACACTGGGGTCACTGGAGACACTGGGGTCACTGGGGACACTTGGGTCACTGGAGGCACTGGGATCACTGGGAACACTTGGGTTACTGGAGGCACTGGGGTCACTGGAGGCACTGGGGTCACTGAAGGCACTGGGGTCACTGGAGACACTGGGGTCACTGGGGACACTTGGGTCACTGGAGGCACTGGGATCACTGGAGACACTGGGGTCGCTGGAGACACCAGGGTCACAATAGACACTGGGGTCACTGGAGACACTGGGGTCACTGGAGACACTGGGGTCACTATAGACACTGGGGTCATTATAGATACTGGGGTCACTGGAGACACTGGGGTCACTGGAGACACTGGGGTCACTATAGACACTGGGGTCGCTGGAGACTCTGGGGTGACTGGAGGCACTGGGGTGACTGGAGGCATAGGAGCACTGGGGACATTGAAGTCACAGAAGCACTGCTGGGGTCACTGGGGACACTTGGGTCACTGGAGGCACTGGGGTGACTGAAGGCATAGGAGCACTGGGGTGACTGAAAACACTGGGGTCGCTGGAGGCACTGGGATTACTGGAGACACTGGGGTCGCTGGAGACACTGGGATCACTGGAGATACTGTGGTCACTGGAGACACTGGGGTCACTGGAGACACTGGGATCACTGGAGACACTGGGGTCGTTATAGACACTGGGGTCATTATAGACACTGGGGTCGCTGGAGACACATGGGTCACTGGAGATACTGGGGTCATTGGAGACACTGGGGTCACTGGAGACACTGGGGTCACTGGAGACACAGGGGTCACTGGGGACACTGGGGTCACTGGAGACACTGGGGTCGCTGGAGACACAGGGGTCACTGGAGACACAGGGGTCACTGGGGAAACTGGGGACACTGGGGTCACTGGAGACACTGGGATCACTGGAGACACTGGGGTCACTGGGGACACTTGGGTCACTGGAGACACTGGGGTCACTGGGGAAACTGGGGTCACTGGGGACACTGGGGTCACTGGAGACACTGGGATCACTGTAGACACTGGGATCACTGGGGACACTTGGGTCACTGGAGACACTGGGATCACTGGAGACACAGGGGTCACTGGGGAAACTGGGGTCACTGGGGACACTGGGGTCACTGGAGACACTGGGATCACTGGAGACACTGGGATCACTGGAGACACTGGGGTCACTGGAGACACTGGGGTCACTGGGGACACTTGGGTCACTGGAGACACTTGGGTCACTGGAGACACAGGGGTCACTGGGGAAACTGGGGTCACTGGGGACACTGGGGTCACTGGGGACACTGGGATCACTGGAGACACTGGGATCACTGGAGACACTGGGGTCGTTATAGACACTGGGGTCACTGGAGACACTGGGGTCACTGGAGACACTGGGGTCACTGGGGACACTTGGGTCACTGGGATCACTGGAGACACTGGGGTCGTTATAGACACTGGGGTCGCTGGAGACACTGGGGTCACTGGGGACACTTGGGTCACTGGAGACACTTGGGTCACTGGAGACACTGGGATCACTGGAGACACTGGGGTCGTTATAGACACTGGGGTCGCTGGAGACACTGGGGTCATTATAGACACTGGGGTCACTGGGGACGCTGGGATCACTGGAGACACTGGGATCACTGGAGACACTGGGGTCGTTATAGAAACTGGGGTCGCTGGAGACACTGGGGTCATTATAGACACTGGGGTCACTGGGGACGCTGGGGTCACTGGAGACACTGGGATCACTGGAGACACTGGGGTCGTTATAGAAACTGGGGTCGCTGGAGACACTGGGGTCGCTGAAGACACTGGGGTCCCTGGGGTCCCAGTTCAGGTGTAGTGATGCTTCGCCGTTTGAAGCCAGCATGAGGAGAGCTGTTTTCTGATTGGTCATGACACCAAATCTGTTATAGAAGTGATTGACCCCTCCCCCGAGGAGCCCCTCCCGGCATCCCACAATGCAATGTCCGCTCCTCAATAGCCAATAGAAGGACTGGTGCATTGTGGGATGGCGGGGGCCAGAACCCCAAGGCTGAGTGTGATAGGTGGGGGGCTCCCACAGAGGAGGATCTGGTGGTCCCTCTATGGCAGATATTGGTGTCGTGTAATGGGGACCGCCGTGTGTCACCTGTGTTGGGGGGTCCCAGTGGAGGTTTTGTGTTTTTCGGATAAAACAGGGAAATGCTCTGACCACACTCAGACATGTAGCGCCCCCACATGGAGAGTGAGGGGGTCTGCACTCAGCACTGGTGGGATCAGATCATCTGGTGAAATTTCTGGGCTGCAGAGCTGACTCTCTAATCAGATGAAGCTCAGATTGGTCAGAATTAGGACAGTGAGGAGTTAATGCCCCCCGCAGAGGGGGAGGGGAGGGGCAGATGAGAAAATCCCCCGTCCTCTTCTTGTTTAGTGAAGCGATGAGATCAGCGGGAAGCTGAACCCGGCCAGTCCTTGTCGCCGTCACCCCGGCAACGCAATGGCGGTCAGGAATGTCAGGCTGGGAGCCAGAGCGATCGCCTCTTTCATATGGAAAAGGGGAGAACAATGGCCGGCCTCTGGGAACCGGACCGCTGTGTGTTCCTGGGGGGACCCCTATGCTGGGCCCCCAACTTAATACCCAACACCAGCCCTACAAGGGATGAGCTCATAGTATGACCGCTGCGAGAGAGAGGGGGAGGGATGGATGGAGGGAGAGATGGAAGAAGGAATTATGGAGGGAGGGAGGGAGGGAGGGAGAGAGGGAGGGATGGAAGGAGAGAGGGAGGGATGGATGGAAGGAGAGAGGGAGGGAGGGAGAGAGGGATGGATGGAAGGAGAGAGGGAGGGATGGATGGAAGGAGAGAGGGAGGGAGGGAGAGAGGGATGGATGGAAGGAGAGAGGGAGGGATGGATGGAAGGAGAGAGGGAGGGATGGATGGATGGAAGGAGAGAGGGAGGGATGGATGGATGGAAGGAGAGAGGGAGGGATGGATGGATGGAAGGAGAGAGGGATGGATGGATGGAAGGAGAGAGGGAGGGATGGATGGAGGGATGGATGGAAGGAGAGAGGGAGGGATGGATGGAAGGAGAGAGGGATGGATGGATGGAAGGAGAGAGGGAGGGATGGATGGAAGGAGAGAGGGAGGGATGGATGGAAGGAGAGAGGGAGGGATGGATGGAAGGAGAGAGGGAGGGATGGATGGATGGAAGGAGAGAGGGAGGGATGGATGGAAGGAGAGAGGGAGGGATGGATGGATGGAAGGAGAGAGGGAGGGATGGATGGAAGGAGAGAGGGAGGGATGGATGGAAGGAGAGAGGGAGGGATGGATGGATGGAGGGATGGATGGAAGGAGAGAGGGAGGGATGGATGGAAGGAGAGAGGGAGGGATGGATGGAAGGAGAGAGGGAGGGATGGATGGATGGAGGGATGGATGGAAGGAGAGAGGGAGGGATGGATGGAAGGAGAGAGGGAGGGATGGATGGAGGGATGGATGGAAAGAGAGAGGGATGGATGGATGGAAGGAGAGAGGGAGGGATGGATGGAAGGAGAGATGGAGGGATGGATGGAAGGAGAGAGGGAGGGATGGATGGAAGGAGAGAGGGACGAAAGGAAGGAAAGATGGAGGGATGGATAGAAGAGTGAGAGGTAATCTATAGACATGATTGTGGTGTATACAGTGTATATATATATATATATATATATATATATATATATAATATATTCTTTCAGTGAATCTGTTCTTCTCCTGCAGAGTGAAGCTGTATGAAGGAATAGATTTGGTGGCGGATTCTGGAGTTGTTATAGACACAACCATGCGAGGAGGACGGCTTGGGGTCTTTTGCTTCTCCCAAGAGAACATTATCTGGTCCAACCTACAGTACAGATGTAATGGTGAGTGGGACAGGTGTACATCAGGTGTAATGGTGAGGAGGACAGGTGTACATCAGGTGTAATGGTGAGGAGGGCAGGTGTACATTAGGTGTAATGGTGAGGAGGACAGGTGTACATCAGGTGTAATGGTGAGGAGGGCAGGTGTACATCAGGTGTAATGGTGAGGAGGACAGGTGTACATCAGGTGTAATGGTGAGGAGGGCAGGTGTACATCAGGTGTAATGGTGAGGAGGACAGGTGTACATCAGGTGTAATGGTGAGTGGGACAGGTGTACATCAGGTGTAATGGTGAGGAGGGCAGGTGTACATCAGGTGTAATGGTGAGGAGGGCTGGTGTACATCAGGTGTAATGGTGAGGAGGACAGGTGTACATCAGGTGTAATGGTGAGGAGGACAGGTGTACATCAGGTGTAATGGTGAAGGGGACAGGTGTATATCAGGTGTAATGGTGAGTAGGACAGGTGTATATCAGGTGTAATGGTGAGTGGGACAGGTGTATATCAGGTGTAATGGTGAGGAGGACAGGTGTACATCAGGTGTAATGGTGAGGAGGGCAGGTGTACATCAGGTGTAATGGTGAGTGGGACAGGTGTACATCAGGTGTAATGGTGAGGAGGGCAGGTGTACATCAGGTGTAATGGTGAGGAGGACAGGTGTACATCAGGTGTAATGGTGAGTAGGACAGGTGTATATCAGGTGTAATGGTGAGGAGGGCAGGTGTACATCAGGTGTAATGGTGAGGAGGACAGGTGTACATCAGGTGTAATGGTGAGGAGGACAGGTGTACATCAGGTGTAATGGTGATGAGGACAGGTGTACATCAGGTGTAATGGTGAGTAGGACAGGTGTACATCAGGTGTAATGGTGAGTAGGACAGGTGTATATCAGGTGTAATGGTGAGTAGGACAGGTGTATATCAGGTGTAATGGTGAGTAGGACAGGTGTATATCAGGTGTAATGGTGAGTGGGACAGGTGTACATCAGGTGTAATGGTGAGTAGGACAGGTGTACATCAGGTGTAATGGTGAGTAGGACAGGTGTATATCAGGTGTAATGGTGAGTGGGACAGGTGTACATCAGGTGTAATGGTGAGGAGGACAGGTGTATATCAGGTGTAATGGTGAGTAGGACAGGTGTACATCAGGTGTAATGGTGAGTGGGACAGGTGTATATCAGGTGTAATGGTGAGTGGGACAGGTGTACATCAGGTGTAATGGTGAGGAGGGCAGGTGTACATCAGGTGTAATGGTGAGGAGGACAGGTGTACATCAGGTGTAATGGTGAGGAGGACAGGTGTACATCAGGTGTAATGGTGAGGGGGACAGGTGTATATCAGGTGTAATGGTAAGGGGGACAGGTGTACATCAGGTGTAATGGTGAGTAGGACAGGTGTACATCAGGTGTAATGGTGAAGAGGACAGGTGTACATCAGGTGTAATGGTGAGTGGGACAGGTGTATATCAGGTGTAATGGTGAGGGGGACAGGTGTATATCAGGTGTAATGGTGAGGGGGACAGGTGTACATCAGGTATAATGGTGAGGAGGACAGGTGTATATCAGGTGTAATGGTGAGTGGGACAGGTGTACATCAGGTGTAATGGTGAGGAGGACAGGTGTATATCAGGTGTAATGGTGAGTGGGACAGGTGTACATCAGGTGTAATGGTGAGTGGGATAGGTGTACATCAGGTGTAATGGTGAGTGGGACAGGTGTACATCAGGTGTAATGGTGAGGAGGGCAGGTGTACATCAGGTGTAATGGTGAGGAGGACAGGTGTACATCAGGTGTAATGGTGAGGAGGACAGGTGTACATCAGGTGTAATGGTGAGGGGGACAGGTGTATATCAGGTGTAATGGTGAGGGGGACAGGTGTACATCAGGTGTAATGGTGAGTAGGACAGGTGTACATCAGGTGTAATGGTGAGGAGGACAGGTGTACATCAGGTGTAATGGTGAGTGGGACAGGTGTATATCAGGTGTAATGGTGAGGGGGACAGGTGTAATGGTGAGGGGGACAGGTGTACATCAGGTGTAATGGTGAGGAGGACAGGTGTATATCAGGTGTAATGGTGAGTGGGACAGGTGTACATCAGGTGTAATGGTGAGTGGGATAGGTGTACATCAGGTGTAATGGTGAGGGGGACAGGTGTATATCAGGTGTAATGGTGAGTGGGACAGGTGTACATCAGGTGTAATGGTGAGTGGGACAGGTGTACATCAGGTGTAATGGTGAGTGGGATAGGTGTACATCAGGTGTAATAGTGAGGGGGACAGGTGTACATCAGGTGTAATGGTGAGTAGGACAGGTGTACATCAGGTGTAATGGTGAAGGGGACAGGTGTACATCAGGTGTAATGGTGAGGGGGACAGGTGTACATCAGGTGTAATGGTGAGGGGGACAGGTGTACATCCGGTGTAATGGTGAGGGGGACAGGTGTATATCAGGTGTAATGGTGAGGGGGACAGGTGTATATCAGGTGTAATGGTGAGGGGGACAGGTGTACATCCGGTGTAATGGTGAGGGGGACAGGTGTATATCAGGTGTAATGGTGAGGGGGACAGGTGTATATCAGGTGTAGTGGTGAGGGGATAGGTGTATATCAGGTGTAACAATGAATGGGGCAGGTGTATATTAGGTGTAATGGTGACTGTGCACAGTGTATGTCATGTGTACCAGCGAGAGTGTATATCAGGTATACAGGTGAATGTGCACAGTGTATATCACAGGTATATCAGGTATACAGGTGAGTGTGCACAGTGTATATCAGGTATACAGGTGAGTGTGCACAGTGTATATCAGGTATACAGGTGAGTGTACACAGTGTATATCACAGGTGTATCAGGTATACAGGTGAGTGTGCACAGTGTATATCACAGGTGTATCAGGTATAGAATTTCAGTGGTTTTCATGCACTGAACTATCTTCTCTCTCCACAGACACGATTCCAGAAGATTTTGAACCATACAGGAAGATGCTGTTGGAGAGTCGGGAGTAGGTTTAGCGCCCCCATCTGACAGAGTTTCTCACTTCTGCACACCAGCGTCTGTCCACAGAGCATCCCGATTCCACGTTTTGAGAAAAGAGGTCGGACCCCACACTGGGCAGAGGGGCCCATCGTAGCTCTGTGACCGGGGACCACTCAGCAGACATTGTCCCCTTTTTGGTGGGGAAGGTGTGACCTCCCATGGTTCCTCTCTGGTAGGACATTCGAAGGAAGTGACTTTGGGACAATCCTCTACCTATGGCTGCCTGGCGGTTGTATCATAAAATCTGGAATATTTCATCCCATCTCATAAAGTTCAGGAGGTTTTTATAGCGGGTGTTGTGTCCTCTGTGTGCCATGTCTGGAGTTTCTCGGGGTTTGGCCACTGGTGGTCTTTGATGTGGCTGGAATATTACCCATAATCCTTAGCTGATGGGAAGGTTCAGGTCGTTCTAGGCTGCTCTCCGATTCATCTGTAGCCCAATTTGAGGAACACTGAGGGTCTTTAATAATACAGGAACAGTCCATGACATGCAAGCCATATCCTGTATCGGCCACATGGACCAAAAATACCATTTGAAAAGAAAAATCTTTAAAATGATCCAACAGCCAATCAGCTGAGCTGCTGCTGTCTATCTAAAGGGTCCCCCATACTCCCCATCAGTGTTCAGATACAGGTTGGCAATGATGGTACCTGATGGTGCTCCAAACACCTCTGTAGGTCAATAGACACCTGAACATCAGGTGTAATGGCGAGTAGGACAGGTATACATCAGGTTTAATGGTGAGGGGGACAGGTGTACATAAGGTGTAATGGTGAGGGGGACAGGTGTATATCAGGTGTAATGGTGAGTAGGACAGGTGTACATCAGCTGTAATGGCGAGTAGGACAGGTGTACGTCAGGTGTAATGGTGATGAGGACAGGTGTACATCAAGTGTAATGGTGAGTAGGACAGGTGTACATCAGGTGTAATGGTGAGGGGGACAGGTGTACATCAGCTGTAATGGCGAGTAGGACAGGTGTACGTCAGGTGTAATGGTGATGAGGACAGGTGTACATCAAGTGTAATGGTGAGTAGGACAGGTGTACATCCGGTGTAATGGTGAGGGGGACAGGTGTACATCCGGTGTAATGGTGAGGGGGACAGGTGTACGTCAAGTGTAATGGTGAGGGGGACAGGTGTACGTCAGGTGTAATGGTGAGTTGGACAGGTGTACATCCGGTGTAATGGTGAGGGGGACAGGTGTACGTCAAGTGTAATGGTGAGGGGGACAGGTGTACGTCAGGTGTAATGGTGAGTGGGACAGGTGTACTTCAGGTGTAATGGTGAGGGGGATGGGTGTACATCAGATTTAATGGGGGGAGGGACAGGTGTATATCAGGTATGGGGGTGGGACAGGTGTATATCAGGTATAGGGGAGGACAGGTGTCGATCAAGCATGGGGGTGGGGTGGCACAGGCGTATATGAGGTGATAGGGGTGGGACAGGTGTGTATCAGGTATGGGGGGTAGCATGGGTGTATATTAAGTATAGGGGGGTGGGACAGGTATATATCAGGTGTAATGTGGGTGGGACAGGTGTGTATCAGGCATGGGGGATGGGACAGGTGTATATCAGGTATGGGGGGCAGGTGAATTTCAGGTGTAATGGGGGTAGGGCAGGTGTATATAAGGTGTAATGGGGTGGGACAGGTGTATATCAGGTATGGAGGATGGGACAGGTGTGTATCAGGTGTAATGGAGGTGGGACAGGTGTGTATCAGGTATGGGGGATGGGACAGGTGTATATCAGGTGTAATGGGTATGGGACAGGTGTATATCAGCTGTAATGGGGGTGGGACAGGTGTGTATCAGGTGTAATGGGGGTGGGACAGGTATCAGGTGTAATGGGGGTAGGACAGGTGTATATCAGGTGTAATGGGGGTGGGACAGGTGTGTATCAGGTGTAATGGAGGTGGGACAGGTGTGTATCAGGTATGGGGGATGGGACAGGTGTATATCAGGAGTAATGGGGGTGGGACAGGTGTATATCAGGTGTAATGGAGGTGGGACAGGTGTGTATTAGATATGGGGGATGGGACAGGTGTATATCAGGTGTAATAGGGGTGAGACAGGTGTAATGGAGGTGGGACAGGTGTATATCAGTTATGGGGGATGGGACAGGTGTATATCAGGTATGGGGGGGGGGGGGCAGGTGAATTTCAGGTGTAATGGGGGTAGGGCAGGTGTATATAAGGTGTAATGGGGTGGGACAGGTGTATATCAGGTATGGAGGATGGGACAGGTGTGTATCAGGTGTAATGGGGGTGGGACAGGTTTGTATCAGGTATGGGGGATGGGACAGGTGTATATCAGGTGTAATGGAGGTGGGACAGGTGTGTATTAGATATGGGGGATGGGACAGGTGTATATCAGGTGTAATAGGGGTGAGACAGGTGTAATGGAGGTGGGACAGGTGTATATCAGTTATGGGGGGATGGGACAGGTGTATATCAGGTATGGGGGGGCAGGTGAATTTCAGGTGTAATGGGGGTAGGACAGGTGTATATCAGGTGTAATGGGGGTGGGACAGGTGTATATCAGGTATGGGGGATGGGACAGGTGTATATCAGGTGTAATGGAGGTGGGACAGGTGTATATCAGGTATGGGGGATGGGACAGGTGTATATCAGGTGTAATGGGGGTGGGACAGGTGTATATCAGGTCTAGTGGAGGTGGGACAGGTGTGTATCAGGTATGGGGGATGGGACAGGTGTATATCAGGTGTAATGGGGGTGGGACAGGTGTATATCAGGTGTAATGGGGGTGGGACAGGTGTATATCAGGTGTGATGGGGGTGGGACAGGTGTATATCAGGTGTAATGGAGGTGGGACAGGTGTATATCAGGTATGGGGGATGGGACAGGTGTATATCAGGTGTAATGGAGGTGGGACAGGTGTGTATCAGGTATGGGGGGTGGGACAGTTTTATATCAGGTATGGGACAGGTGTATATCAGATGTAATGGGGGTGGGACAGGTGTATATCAGGTATGGGGGATGGGACAGGTGTATATCAGGTGTAATGGAGGTGGGACAGGTGTATATCAGGTATGGGGGATGGGACAGATATATATCAGGTATGGGGGATGGGGCAGGTGTATATCAGGTATAATGGGGGTAGGACAGGTGTATATCAGGTGTAATGGGGGTAGGACAGGTATATATCAGGTGTAATGGGGGTGGGACAGGTGTATATCAGGTATGGGGGATGGGACAGGTGTGTATCAGGTGTAATGGGGGTAGGACAGGTGTATATCAGGTATGGGGGATGGGGCAGGTGTATATCAGGTGTAATGGGGGTAGGACAGGTGTATATCAGGTGTAATGGGAGGTAGGACAGGTGTATATCAGGTGTAATGGGGGTGGGACAGGTGTATATCAGGTATGGGGGATGGGACAGGTGTGTATTAGGTGTAATGGGGGTGGAACAGGTGTATATTAGGTATAATGGAGGTGGGACAGGTGTGTGTCAGGTATGGGGGATGGGGACAGGTGTATATCAGATGTATGGAGCTGCCTGCAGAGAAGGAGATAAGGATCGGAGTGCCACACCATAGTAATAAAATCCAGAGTTTATTCCAATGACGAGGACAGACTGACGCGTTTCAGAGCCACGCCACCTTCATTAGGGCAGAAATGAATATAAAATATATATCTATAGAGATAAAAAGTATATCAAATAATGAAGAGCAGAGCATACATGATCATGTCAAGATAAGATCCAGGTATTGGGGCGGGGGGAGTCGTTATCAGACAAGAACAATAACAATACAATCTTCAATACAAAGTCCAGGCAAAAAGAAATCCACTAAAATCCATCTCTTTCGGAGTCCACGGCGGTCGGTTGATCAGGTGACCCTCCTGTGTCCTGTATGGAGGAATGATTGGCAGTGGTAGAAGAGACATAAAGTTCTCATCCCGGGTGGAAGTATTTTCCGGCACACAGCTACTTCCTGTCCAGCCTCTGCTGAGCCTGTAATGTCGGCTCCCATGGAATAAAAGAACACTGTCTATACAATTTGAAGGAGTTTTCCCATCCTGGATCGGGGGGGTCCTGTATGTTCTGGGGGGATCCTGTATGTGCTAAGGGTTCCTATATGTTCTGGGGGGTTCCTGTATGTTCCGGGTGGTCCTGTATGTTCCGGGTGGTTCTGTATGTTCTGGGGGGGTCCTGTATGTTCTGGGGGGTGGGGGTCCTCTATGTTCTGGGGGATACTGTATGTTCTGGGGGGGTCCTGTATGTTCTGGGGGGGTCCTGTATGTTCTGGGGGTTCCTGTATGTTCTGGGGGGGTTCCTGTGTGTTCCAGGGGATGGGGGTCCTGTATGTTCTGGGGGGATCTTGTATGTTCTGGGGGGTGGGGGTCCTGTATATTCTGGGGGGATCCTGTATGTTCTTGGGGGGTCCTGTATGTTCTTGGGGGGTCCTGTATGTTCTGGGGTGTTCCTGTATGTTCTGGGGGGTGGGGGTCCTGTATGTTCCGGGGGGTGGGGGTCCTGTATGTTCTGGGGGGGTCTTGTATGTTCTGGGGGGTGGGGGTCCTGTATATTCTGGGGGGATCCTGTATGTTCTGGGGGGGTCCTGTATGTTCTTGGGGGGTCCTGTATGTTCTGGGGGGTGGGGGTCCTGTATTTTCTTAGGGGGTCCTGTATGTTCTTGGGGGGTCCTGTATGTTCTGGGGTGTTCCTTTATGTTCTGGGGGGTGGGGGTCCTGTATGTTCTGGGGGGATCCTGTATGTTCTTGGGGCTCCTGTATGTTCTGGGAGTTCCTGTGTGTTCCAGGGGGGTCCTGTACTAGGGGCTCCTGTATGTTCTGGGGGTCCTGTATGTTCTGGGGGTCCTGTATGTTCTGGGGGTTCCTGTATGTTCTGGGAGTTCCTGTATGTTCCGGGGTTCCTGTATGTTTCGGGGGTTCCTGTATGTTACAGGGGGCTGTATTTTACATGGGGTTCCTATATGTTCTGGGGGGTTCCTGTATGTTCAGGGGGTTCTGTATGTTCTGGGGGTTCCTGTATGTTCTGGGGGAATGGGGGGTCCTGTATGTTCTGAGGGGGCCCTGTATGTTCCGGGGGGTTCCTGTATGTTCTGGGGGGGTGGAAAGTCCTGTATGTTTGGGGGGTTCTGTATGTTCAGGGGGCTCCTGTATGTTCCGGGGGGATGGGGGTCCTGTATGTTCTGAGGGGTTCTGTATGTTCCGGGGGGTCCTGTATGTTCTAGGGGGGGTTCCTGTATGTTCCGGGGGGTGGGGGTCTTGTATGTTCTGGGGGGATCCTGTATGTTCTGGGGGGGGGTCCTGTATGTTCCGGGGGAGATGGGGGGTCCTGTATGTTCCGGCGGGTCCTGTATGTTCTGGGGGGGTTCCTGTATGTTCCGGGGGGGATCCTGTATGTTCTGGAGGGGTCCTGTATGTTCCGGGGGGATGGGGGGGTCCTGTATGTTCTGGGGGGATTCTGTATGTTCCAGGGGGTCCTGTATGTTCTGGGGGTTCCTGTATGTTTCGGGGGTCCTGTATGTCCTGGGGGGGGTGGGAAGTCCTGTATGTACGGGGAGTTCTGTATGTTCTGGGGGCTCCTGTATGTTCTGGGGGCTCCTGTATGTTTAGGGGGGATCCTGTATGTTCTGGGGGGTCCTGTATGTTCCGGGGGGATGGGGTGGTCCTGTATGTTCTGAGGGGGTCCTGTATGTTCCAGGGGTCCTGTATGTTCCAGGGGTCCTGTATGTTCCGGGGGCGGGGGTCCTGTATGTTCTGGGGGATCCTATATGTTCTGCGGGGGTCCTTTATGTTCCGGGGGGATGGGGGGGTCCTGTGTGTTCTGGGGGTTCCTGTATGTTCCGGGGGGTGGGAAGTCCTGTATGTTTGGGGGGTTCTGTATGTTCTGGCGGCTAATGTATGTTCCGGGGGGATGGGGGGTCCTGTATGTTCTGAGGGGGTGGGTGTTCTGTATGTTCTGGGGGATCCTGTATGTTCTGGGGGGGTCCTGTATGTTCCGGGTGGGATGGGGGGGTCCTGTATGTTCCGGGGGGTGGGGGTCCTGTATGTTCTGGGGGGTCCTGTATGTTCTTGGGGGGTGGGGGTCCTGTATGTTCCGGGGGGTGGGGGTCCTGTATGTTCCGGGGGGTGGGGGTCCTGTATGTTCCAGGGGGCCTGTATTTAATGGGGGGGTCCTGTATGTTCAGGGGGGCCTGTATTTTATGGGGGGGGCCTGTATGTTCTGGGGGGCCTGTATTTTATAGAGGGGTCCTGTATGTTTTGGGGGAGGGCGGAACGTTCTGGGGGTCGGTGAATCCAGAAGTGGCGGCTGAGGAAGTCCAGCAACGCAGGAGGCCGGGACGAGTGCAATATTGGAAGGAGATGGCACAACACTGCACACTGTCCCGATCCTTCTGCGTCCCTAGAAACGCCGGTGGCTTCCCGGTGCCAGGGAAGGTATTCAGTCTGGTTGCTATGGGATACAGAGGCATGGATCAGTCATCAGTCTGGTTGCTATGGGATACAGAGGCATGGATCAGTCATCAGTCTGGTTGCTATGGGATACAGAGGCATGGATCAGTCATCAGTCTGGTTGCTATGGGATACAGAGGCATGGATCAGTCATCAGTCTGGTTGCTATGGGATACAGAGGCATGGATCAGTCATCAGTCTGGTTGCTATGGGTTACAGGGGTTACAAAGACATGGGTCAGTCATCAGTCTGGTTGCTATGGGTTACGGCATTCATGCAGAATAAATTCCCTTCTGTCCCCCTCGGAGGGGGTTTGGTACACGGGGTCACATAGGGGGCCCCGATCTCTGACCCCCGACCCCCTGATAATGGAGATTACACACATGGCGTCCCCCTTTCTAGGACTGGCAGATGTAGACCGTACAGCAGCTGCACAGCGGCCCCCCGAGGGCCCCCCGGACTGACAGATGTTTCTAACGCCATTGTCACGCCATTGTCACGGAAAAGTCACAGAACTTTCTATGCGTTTCACATGGCGGCGCGGGGGGGGAGGGGGAGCGCGGCAGAACGCCAGATTTCACTCTCTTATGGGAAGGACACGCCCACATATTCCATCTGTCATAATGGAACATTAATGGGAATCGATTGTACAATATGGCGGCTGAAAACGGCGCATTTATACAATTTTTTGACGGTAAAGCACCAAAGACTGAGGAGACGCCCCCTTTATTCACCCCAACCCCCTCCTGTGTATAGTTTGGGGGAGGGGCCACGCACTGATCGATCGATCTGCCAAATACCCCTTTAGAAAATTGGTTAGGTTTGTAATGTTTTCGGCATTTGCGTTGAAGGATGAAGTCGCGTTTGCCCGGGATCTGATCACATGTTGGGGCTCAGGAAACATCGGCTGCAATTTATAGTACAACGCAGTTTCCTTCGCCACCAACGATCGTCTTTAAACATTCGCCGCTTTCAAACTTTGTCATGAAGAGCCGCTCCCATTCGCTCTCACATTCGCCATGGTTCCCGGATTCTCCGCCCTTCACATTAATGGGTGACGCTGGTGAAGACCGGACAGATCTGAATAAATACACCGCAGGGTGAATGTGCTGTTCGCTGCCCGTGATTGGTGGTGGCAATAATTCCCAGCATGATGAAAAATATTGAGTGACAGATCAATACTGATCGGTTGCTATGAGTGACAGATCATTGCTGATAGGTTGCTATCAGTGACAGATCAATACTGATAGGTTGCTATGAGTGACAGATCAATACTGATAGGTTGCTATCAGTGACAGATCAATACTGATCGGTTGCTATCAGTGACAGATCAATACTGATCGGTTGCTATGAGTGACAGATCAATACTGATCGGTTGCTATCAGTGACAGATCAATACTGATCGGTTGCTATCAGTGACAGATCAATGCTGATTGGTTGCTATGGGTGACAGATCAATGCTGATTGGTTGGTTGCTATGAGTGACAGATCAATGCTGATTGGTTGGTTGCTATGAGTGACAGATCAATGCTGATTGGTTGGTTGCTATCAGTGACAGATCAATGCTGATTGGTTGCTATGGGTGACAGATCAATGCTGATTGGTTGCTATGAGCGACAGATCAATGCTGATTGGTTGCTATGAGTGACAGATCAATGCTGATTGGTTGCTATGAGTGACAGATCAATGCTGATTGGATGCTATGAGTGACAGATCAATGCTGATTGGTTGCTATGAGTGACAGATCAATGCTGATTGGTTGCTATGAGTGACAGATCAATGCTGATTGGATGCTATGAGTGACAGATCAATGCTGATTGGTTGCTATCAGTGACAGATCAATGCTGATTGGTTGCTATCAGTGACAGATCAATGCTGATTGGTTGCTATTCGTCACATCAGTTTGTATATTGCCAAAAAAAGGTTATTTCCCCCACACAGACATTGTATAAATATATTGATTATAGAATCTTACAGACATTGTATATATTGATTATAGATTATAAAACCTACAGACATTGTATATATTGATTATAGATTATAAAACCTACAGACATTGTATATATTGATTATAGACCCTACAGACATTGTATATATTGATTATAGATTATAAAACCTACAGACATTGTATATATTGATTATAGATCCTACAGACATTGTATATATTGATTATAGATTATAGAACCTACAGACATTGTATATATTGATTATAGATTATAAAACCTACAGACATTGTATATATTGATTATAGATCCTACAGACATTGTATATATTGATTATAGATTATAGAACCTACAGACATTGTATATATTGATTATAGATTATAGAACCTACAGACATTGTATATATTGATTATAGACCCTACAGACATTGTATATATTGATTATAGATTATAGAACCTACAGACATTGTATATATTGATTATAGATCCTACAGACATTGTATATATTGATTATAGATTATAGAACCTACAGACATTGTATATATTGATTATAGATTATAAAACCTACAGACATTGTATATATTGATTATAGATTACTTAAAGGCACACACAGGATTCCTCCCGGGACAGACTGCACAGACTTTATAACAGAAAAGTTTCCAACTACAACCAACATAATCTGTTCTAATAATGGCCGCCGTAACCCATAGCAACCAAAGGCCGCACTTTTCTGTGAATAGATTGCTGAATGACGATTCTGATTGGTTGCTGTGGGTGCTGTTTGCTCCTCCCATTGGGAAACCTATATCAATGTAATTATGTGTTTTTGATCCCATTGAATTTTGCGTGCAAATACGTTATCGTTATTCTTGTTTGCAACCAAATTGTCAGTCGTAGTTTGGTGAGAAGGCGTGGCCAAACGGCGCCTGCGCTCTTTACTTTGCCGCCGCGGATAGAATTCAGAACTTTGACGAGGAACGCTCGTTACACCCGCAGATCTCGTTATCGTATTTTATTCCGCAATCTGCCCCGAAATCGGTAACGGCAGAAATACCCGCAGACTAAGATCTATAACCGTCCCCCGACCCCCGATACAATGTAACCGAACGATTTCCTGCAGCTGATGATACATTGTTACATTGTCAATCGACTTCATCGACTTCATCTAAAGGAAATATGAGGCAGAAATAAATGGATCCAAATGTAGAGGATCCAACGTGGCCACACACCTATCAATGGGATCGTTCAATGTGATTAAATCGATCAAATCGATAAAAAAAAAAAAATTGCACCCCCCCCAAAGAACCTCTTCGCCACCGATTTTTACCGAGCTCTTGATCAGTTTAGACTAAAAGAACGATGGAATTTTGCCAATCTCTTTGGATCGAGTGAACAAAGTTCTGTCTATCGGAGAATTGATAGTAATTCAGATCAAATAATTATTAATGTAAATGATCAACTGATTGGATTTTTCGATCCATATTGCATTGCGTCAGTCGCGTGGTTGCGATTTATTTAAATCGATCAGAAATCGCGACGTGTGTGTGACCACTTTTAGAACACACGGTCCAATCTGCTCCGACAGGAAAACTAAAAATTCCTTCCTGACCCCCCCCCCCATGACGATCGGATCCCCCATCAACAATAAGGTTATGAGACAAGGGATGCTGCGCTACAGCCTAGGTGGGCGATAGTCACCACGTGTGCCATACATGTCCAGACATTGCACCTCCTTTAAGGATCCATCGCAGTGACGATCACTGTGATCGATCGATTTATTACTTTTATTTTAGTGGTCGATCGCAAAAACGATCACTGCGATCGATTTCTTTCTATTAGTAATGCGCACAGTGAAAGGATCGGAGAGTTTTCATGGTTCTGGAAAAGAAACTTTCCTCCCATCCCCCCCTATGAAGACAGAACACGCCATCAGAGGGGCGCAGACAGACGACACGGAAAGTTTTACCCGGGCGGACGGTGGCGGCCTGGTGTCCTCTTCTCCTGGTTCTCACACTGTAACCCGGCCAGCGCAGAGTTTTACAGCCCCCGGGGGAGGGGGGGGGGTGGAGGGGGCGGAGTTCCCCCCCTTTAGGATGAGGGGCCCCAGAAGTTTGCATTGTGGATCCTCTTTGAATATTGAGTCGGTAAGAGGCTCCAGCTGGCTGCCATGGCGACCAGCGCCGGGCAACCAGCTCTGAATGTGGCCGAACAATGCCGCGCTAAGCTGACTGTCACCCTATGGGCGGCTATGCCAGGGTGCCGCGGTCGGGCCAGAGGGGCGAGAAGGAGGGGGGGTTCACGTGATCAGTTCCAGATGCCATTAGATTATTTATTGGGGCCCCCAGTTGCCCTACAACACATACACCAAGTGGGGAACACCATGACGGGCCTGCGTCTAGGGCAACTGTGAACTGGGGGGGGGCACAACATACATGAGGGAGATTGGGGAAGGAGGGGGGTTCATGGGATAAGGTCCAGATACCATTAAGATGATTTATAGGGGCCAACACTGACCCCCGTGCCCTCCAAGGCGTACGCCAGGTGGGGTACACCATGACAGGCCTGTGCCTAGGGCAGCAAACATTGGGGGGGGGCTTAACGTATATGATGATGATTGGGGGTGGGGGGTTCATGTGATAAGGTCCAGATACCATAAAGTGATTTATAAGGGGCCAACACTGATCCCTGTGCCCTACAAGGCAAGATACACCACAACAGGCCTGCACCTAGGGCAACTGTGAACTGGGGGGGACACAACATACATGAGAGAGGTTGGGGAAGGAGGGGGGTTCATGTGATAAGGTCCAGATACCATAAGTTGATTTATTGGGGCCAACACTGGTCCCTGCACCCTACAATGCATATGGCAGGTGGGGTACACCAGGGCCATCTTTAATATTGAGTAGACATACATATTCTTAGGCCCTCCCAAATCCACTGATAAACTATTTGGGGGCAGTGCAGGGCTCAAGAGGCAGCTGTTTTGGGGCCCCACAACAATGACTGGGCCCGGGGCAGCTTGCACTTTTGCCCCTGGGGTACACTATGACAGGCCTGCACCTAGGGGAGGGAACATTGGGGGGGGGCATATCGTATATAAAGGAGATAAGGTGAAGGGGGGGCGTCATGTGATAAGTTCCAGATAAGGTGATGTGGATGGCGAAGGCCGGCCCCTGTGCTCTACAACGCATCCACCAGGCGTGGGTGCACCACACCAGGTCTGTGCCTAGGGCAACTGTGAAGAGGGTGCACAACGTATACATAGGAGATGGGTGGGGGGGTTCATGTGATAAGTTTAAGATCTCGTACGATATTTTGTAGGTACCCCCGTGCCATACAACCCATACGTCCGGCAGGGGAAAACCAAACCAGGCCTGTGCCTAGAGCAACTGTGAACAAAAGGCCCATTGTATATAAATGAGATAGGGGGTACAATGTATATGAAGGAGATTGGGGGGGGGGGGATCATGTAATCAAGGTCTTACCTGATCTTGTGTGGTATGTATTCTATACCAGTGATGGCCAACCTTGGCACCCCAAATGTTTTGGAACTACATTTCCCATGATGCTCAACTTTACTGTAGAGTGCATGAGCATCATGGGAAATGTAGTTCCAAAACATCTGGGGTGTCAAGGCTCGCAATCAATGTTCTATACAATAACGTGAGTTCCAGTTTGCACCTAAGCTAGTGTCATCTAGTTCTTGGGTGCTCAGCGATAATACCCAGTTCCTGGGTCCAGACTGGAGGAAGCTGTATCTTGATGGAGGCACCCAGGTTGGGTGGGATTTGGTGGCAATGGTGGGATCTGCTTCCTCCCTAAGAAGCAGTCCAAACCACCCCCAGGACCCAGTGTCGGGATGACATTGAAGAAGTGTTCCAGGAGCTACTCGCCATGGCAGCGGTGTTTCCAGTGGTGAATGCAAAGAGACGCTGGCCCAGTGAGGAGAGCCTGGTTCTGCCCAGGATGTACTGGAATAGAGAGACCCGATCCGCCGGGAGCTCTGGTAGGAGGCTGTCCAAGGGGAGCAAGACTATTATAGAAAGGTCCTCACTACGTCCAATTTCTTGGTACTAGCTGCAGATGGACTTGCGTGTACTTTTCCTCTGGGAGCATCCTCGAGAGGAATGGCTGACGGAGCTGGATAGGCTGATCCAGACAGAAATGGTGCTAGACGATGGGTACCGGGCGCTGCAATGGAATGCTACCAGGTGTGCCCGTGGATGAAGCACAGTGATCCCATAGAAGGCTAGGACTACGGCAGCCCGGGATTGATATCTGAGACACTTCAGGAGGATCTACATTTCGATAGGGCAGTGGAGATGGGATGTTATGGATTATGAGTCACTTGCCGTAGGGCTGGCACTGGGCCCAAGTGCCACCTGTCTGTGCCCTGGATTTTCAGCAATTCCAGATACTGGGGATTTAATAGACTTTTCTGCTGAGGAGGAAAAACCCAGCGAACCTCCAGCAGAGGAGCTGGCATCAAAGCAGAGCGCTGAAGACCTCTGCCCACACCCGTGGCAGTTTCCGAGGCCCAGAGAGAGAAGGTGGTGGTTCTTCTTCCCCAGCGGAAGTCAGAGATACAGAGAGGGGAGGAAGTCATGCCCCCTCCCCAGCCGCAGACCAAGGACCAGGGAGAGGAGGTGATCGTCCTGTCTCCCCAGTGTCAAATCCACAGTCCAGGAGCAGAGAAATCCCTTCTCCTTCCCCCAGCAAGGATCCGTGCACCTGGGAGACAGGACTAGAGAAATGTCTTCCCAGCAGCTGGATGAGAGTACGAGAGATGGAGCAGGCGGCTCATCTCCCTAGTGGCAGTTCAAGGACCAGGGAGGAGAGGAAGCTGTCCTCACTCCCCAGCGGCAGATCCACAGGCCGGGAGTTGAGGAAGCTGGCCTCCTTCCCCAACAATTAGCTGGAGCGGATGATTTGGGGTCCCCAGTAGAAGCAATGGCACCAGGGCAGAGTGCTACCAACTTCTGCCCAACACCGGCAACAACTCCGGAGTTCCAGGGAGTCGGGGCATGTGGCCCCTCTCCCCAGAGATAAGCTGATGTAGTGAAGTTTCTGCTCCCAGCTGAAGTGCTGGCAACAGGGCAGAGTGCTGCTGGCCTCTGCCTAGCACCTACAGCGTCTCCATGGCTTCAGGAAGCCGGGGCAGTTGGCCCCTCTCCCCAGAAGCAGACTGAGCCCTGGAACGGTGAAGACTACCCAGCTAAAGTGTTGGCAGGCAGTCAGGGAGTCAACGACCTCTGCCCCACACCTACTGATGACAACTATTCCCTGCGGCCCAGAATGGAGATCATGTGAACCATCTATGTGGGTTCACACTGCCCACATGTCCAGACCAGGTGGTTTTTGTTTGGATTCGGGTTCTCCCCGAAACACACAGGGAACCTAGAACCTGGAGCATCTATGCCCAAATCATGCTTCACCCCCTCCCCCCTAGACTGAGACCCAGAGCAGATGTTAATATCATCAGCTCAAACCATCTGATTCTGGGGTCTCCTGATTTTGGGGTCTCCTGATATATGTGTAAGGTGGTATGGAGGTCTTTGTCCCATTGTGTGCCTCCTAGGTGTGCATTCCCATTGGTAATAGAGTCACCTATTGTGTCTGTCTGTCTGATCATCTCTTGGAGATTAGATTTGTTATTGTGCCCCCAGTACCTGGTTGTGGAACCACTGTGGGATGTTTATGTTTTTTAGATTACTATTTATGTTGGCTGTTCATTAGATGTGCTGATATTACTGTTTACAGTTTGCATTGTTTAGGATGACGTGATCCGGCTCATCTAATTCTATGTGTGTTTACAAGAAAGTCAGTTCCAGTTTGCACCTAAGCCAGTGTTACCCAAACTACTGCAGTAAATCTCACTATTGTGGGAGGGGCAGAGACACAAACTACTGGAGGGAAATCTCCCCATTGTGGGAGGGGCTGAGACACAAACTACTGCAGGGAAATCTCCCGATTGTAGGAGGGGCAGAGACACAAACTACTGCAGGAAATCTCCCTATTGTGGGAGGGGCAGAGACACAAACTACTGCAGGAAATCTCCCTATTGTGGGAGGGGCAGAGACACAAACTACTGCAGGGAAATCGCCCCATTGTAGGAGGGGCAGAGACACCAACTACTGCAGGAAATCTCCCCATTGTGGGAGGGGCAGAGGACCAAACTACTGCAGGAAATCTCCCCATTTGTGGGAGGAGCAGAGACACAAACTACTGCAGGAAATCTCCCCATTGTGGGAGGGGCTGAGACACAAACTACTGCAGGAAATTTCCCCCAATTGTGGGAGGGGCTGAGAAACAAACTACTGCAGGAAATCTCTCCATTGTGGGAGGGCCAGAGACACAAACGACTGCAGGAAATCTCCCCATTGTGGGAGGGGCAGAGACACAAACTACTGCAGGAAATCTACCCATTATGGGAGGGGTAGAGACAAACTATTGCAGGAAATCTCCCCATTGTGGGAGGGGCAGAGACACAAACTACTGCAGGAAATCTCGCCCATTGTGGAAGGGGCGGAGACACACTCCTGCAGGGAAATCTACCCATTGTGGGAGGGGCTGAGACACTAACTACTGCGTGAAATTTCCCCATTGTGGGAGGGGCAGAGACACAAACTACTGCAGGAAATCTCAATATTGTGGGAGGGGCAGAGACACAAACTACTGCAGGAAATCTCCCCATTGTGGGAGGGGCAGAGAAACTAACTACTACTGCAGGAAATCTCCCCATTGTAGGAGGGGCAGAGACACAAATTACTGCAGGAAATCTCCCCATTATGGGAGGGGCAGAGACACAAACTACTGCAGTAAATCTCCCCATTGTGGGAGGGGCAGAGACACTAACTACTGTGTGAAATCTCCCCATTGTGGGAGGGGCAGAGACACAAACTACTGCTTGAAATCTCCCCATTGTGAGAGGGGCAGAGACACAAATTACTGCTGGAAATCTCCCCATTGTGGGAGGGGCAGAGATACATACTACTGCAGGAAATCTCCCCATTGTGGGAGGGACAGAGACACAAACTACTGCAGGGAAATCTCCCCATTGTAGGAGGGGCAGAGACACCAACTACTGCAGGAAATCTCCCCATTGTGGGAGGGGCAGAGGACCAAACTACTGCAGGAAATCTCCCTATTGTGGGAGGGGCAGAGACACAAACTACTGGAGGGAAATCTCCCCATTGTGGGAGGGGCTGAGACACAAACTACTGCAGGGAAATCTCCCGATTGTAGGAGGGGCAGAGACACAAACTACTGCAGGAAATCTCCCTATTGTGAGAGGGGCAGAGACACAAACTACTGCAGGAAATCTCCCTATTGTGGGAGGGGCAGAGACACAAACTACTGCAGGGAAATCGCCCCATTGTAGGAGGGGCAGAGACACCAACTACTGCAGTAAATCTCCCCATTGTGGGAGGGGCAGAGGACCAAACTACTGCAGGAAATCTCCCCATTTGTGGGAGGGGCAGAGACACAAACTACTGCAGGAAATCTCCCCATTGTGGGAGGGGCTGAGACACAAACTACTGCAGGAAATTTCCCCCAATTGTGGGAGGGGCTGAGAAACAAACTACTGCAGGAAATCTCTCCATTGTGGGAGGGCCAGAGACACAAACGACTGCAGGAAATCTCCCCATTGTGGGAGGGGCAGAGACACAAACTACTGCAGGAAATCTACCCATTATGGGAGGGGTAGAGACAAACTATTGCAGGAAATCTCCCCATTGTGGGAGGGGCAGAGACACAAACTACTGCAGGAAATCTCGCCCATTGTGGAAGGGGAGGAGACACACTCCTGCAGGGAAATCTACCCATTGTGGGAGGGGCTGAGACACTAACTACTGCGTGAAATTTCCCCATTGTGGGAGGGGCAGAGACACAAACTACTGCAGGAAATCTCAATATTGTGGGAGGGGCAGAGACACAAACTACTGCAGGAAATCTCCCCATTGTGGGAGGGGCAGAGAAACTAACTACTACTGCAGGAAATCTCCCCATTGTAGGAGGGGCAGAGACACAAATTACTGCAGGAAATCTCCCCATTATGGGAGGGGCAGAGACACAAATTACTGCAGTAAATCTCCCCATTGTGGGAGGGGCAGAGACACTAACTACTGTGTGAAATCTCCCCATTGTGGGAGGGGCAGAGACACAAACTACTGCTGGAAATCTCCCCATTGTGAGAGGGGCAGAGACACAAAGTACTGCTGGAAATCTCCCCATTGTGGGAGGGGCAGAGACACATATTACTGCAGGAAATCTCCCCATTGTGGGAGGGACAGAGACACAAACTACTGCAGGGAAATCTCCCCATTGTAGGAGGGGCAGAGACACCAACTACTGCAGGAAATCTCCCCATTGTGGGAGGGGCAGAGGACCAAACTACTGCAGGAAATCTCCCTATTGTGGGAGGGGCAGAGACACAAACTACTGCAGGAAATCTCCCCATTGTGGGAGGGGCAGAGACACAAAATACTGCAGGAAATCTCCCCATTGTGGGAGGGGCAGAGACACAAACTACTGCAAGGAAATCTCCCCATTATGGGAGGGGCAGAGACAAACTATTGCAGGAAATCTCCCCATTGTGGGAGGGGCAAAGACAAAAACTACTGCAGGAAATCTCCCCATTGTGGGAGGGGCAGAGACACAAACTACTGCAGTAAATCTCACTATTGTGGGAGGGGCAGAGACACAAATTACTGCAGGGAAATCTTAATATTGTGGGAGGGGCAGAGACACAAACTACTGCAGGGAAATCTCAATATTGTAGGAGGGGCAGAGACACAAACTACTGGAGGGAAATCTCCCCATTGTGGGAGGGGCAGAGACACAAACCACTACAGGGAAATCTCAATTTTGTGGGAGGGGCAGAGACACAAACTACTGGAGGGAAATCTCCCTATTGTGGGAGGGGCGAAGACACAAACTACTGCAGGAAATGTCCCCATTGTGGGAGGGGCAGAGATACAAACTACTGCAGGGGAAATCTCCCCATTGTGGGAGGGGCAGAGACACAAACTACTGCAGGGAAATCTCCCCATTGTGGAAGGAGCAGAGACACAAACTACTGCAGGGAAATCTCCCCATTGTGGGAGGGGCAGAGACACAAACTACTGCGGGAAATCTCCCATTTGTGGGAGCGGCAGAGACACAAACCACTGTGGGAACTCGCCCCATTGTGGGAGGGGCAGAGACACAAACTACTGCTGGAAATCTTGCCATTGTGGGAGGGGCAGAGACACAAAGTACTGCAGGGAAATCTCCCCATTGTGGGAGGGGCAGAGACACAAACCACTGTGGGAAATCTCCCCATTGTGGAAGGGGCAGAGACACAAACTACTGATGGAAATCTCCCCATTGTGGGAGGGGCAGAGACACAAACTACTGCCGGAAATCTCCCCATTGTGGGAGGGGCAGAGACACAAACTACTGCAGGGAAATCTCCCCATTGTGGGAGGGGCAGAGACACAAACTAATGGATGGAAATCTCCCCATTGTGGGAGGGGCAGAGACACAAACAACTGCAGGGAAATCTCCCCACTGTGGGAGGGGCTGAGACACAAACCACTACAATATTGTAGGAGGGGCAGAGACACAAACTACTGGAGGGAAATCTCCCCATTGTGGGAGGGGCAGAGACACAAACCACTACAGGGAAATCTCAATTTTGTGGGAGGGGCAGAGACACAAACTACTGGAGGGAAATCTCCCTATTGTGGGAGGGGCGAAGACACAAACTACTGCAGGAAATGTCCCCATTGTGGGAGGGGCAGAGATACAAACTACTGCAGGGGAAATCTCCCCATTGTGGGAGGGGCAGAGACACAAACTACTGCAGGGAAATCTCCCCATTGTGGGAGGAGCAGAGACACAAACTACTGCGGGAAATCTCCCATTTGTGGGAGCGGCAGAGACACAAACCACTGTGGGAACTCGCCCCATTGTGGGAGGGGCAGAGACACAAACTACTGCTGGAAATCTTGCCATTGTGGGAGGGGCAGAGACACAAAGTACTGCAGGGAAATCTCCCCATTGTGGGAGGGGCAGAGACACAAACCACTGTGGGAAATCTCCCCATTGTGGAAGGGGCAGAGACACAAACTACTGATGGAAATCTCCCCATTGTGGGAGGGGCAGAGACACAAACTACTGCAGGGAAATCTCCCCATTGTGGGAGGGGCAGAGACACAAACTAATGGATGGAAATCTCCCCATTGTGGGAGGGGCAGAGACACAAACAACTGCAGGGAAATCTCCCCACTGTGGGAGGGGCTGAGACACAAACTACTGGAGTGAAATCTCCCCATTGTGGGAGGGGCAGAGACACAAACTACTGCGGGAAATCTCCCAATTGTGGGAGGGGCAGAGACACAAACCACTGTGGGAAATCTCCCCATTGTGGGAGGGCCAGAGACACAAACTACTGCTGGAAATCTCCCCATTGTGGGAGGGGCAGAGACACAAACTACTGCAGGGAAATCTCCCCACTGTGGGAGGGGCAGAGACACAAACTACTGCAGGGAAATCTCCCCACTGTGGGAGGGGCTGAGACACAAACTACTGGAGGGAAATCTCCTCATTGTGGGAGGGGCTGAGACACAAACTACTCGAGGGAAATCTCCCTATTGTGGGAGGGGCAGAGACACAAACTAATTGAGGGAAATCTCCCCATTGTGGGAAGGGCTGAGACACAAACTACTGCAGGGAAATCTCCCCAGTGTGGGAGGGGAAGAGACACAAACTACTGCAGGGAAATCTCCCCATTGTGGGAGGGGCTGAGACATAAACTACTGGAGGGAAATCTCCCCATTGTGGGAGGGGCTGAGACACAAACTACTGGAGGGAAATCTCCCAATTGTGGCAGGGGCAGAGACACAAACACTGGGGGAAATCTCCCCATTGTGGGAGGGGCAAAGACGCAAACTACTGCAGGGAAATCTCCCCATTGTGGGAGGGGCAGAGACACAAACTAATTGAGGGAAATCTCCCCATTGTGGGAGGGGCTGAGACACAAACTACTGCAGGGAAATCTCCCCAGTGTGGGAGGGGCAGAGACACAAACTACTGCAGGGAAATCTCCCCATTGTGGGAGGGGCTGAGACATAAACTACTGGAGGGAAATCTCCCCATTGTGGGAGGGGCTGAGACACAAACTACTGGAGGGAAATCTCCCCATTGTGGGAGGGGCAGAGACACAAACTACTGCTGGAAATCGTCCCATTGTGGGAGGGGCAGAGACACAAACTACTGGAGGGAAATCTCCCCATTATGGGAGGGGCAAAGACGCAAACTACTGCAGGGAAATCTCCCCACTGTGGGAGGGGCAGAGACACAAACTACTGCTGGAAATCGTCCCATTGTGGGAGGGGCAGAGACACAAACTACTGGAGGGAAATCTCCCCATTGTGGGCGGGGCGAAGACACAAACTACTGCAGGAAATCTCCCCATTGTGGGAGGGGCAGAGACACAAACTACTGCAGGAAATCTCCCCAGTGCGGGAGGGGCAGAGACACAAACTACTGCAGGAAATCTCCCCATTGTGGGAGGGGCAGAGACACAAACTACTGCCGGAAATCTCCCTGTTGTGGGAGGGGCAGAGACACAAACTACTGCAGGAAATCTCCCCATTGTGGGAGGGGCAGAGTCACAAAATACTGCAGGAAATCTCCCCATTGTGGGAGGGGCTGAGACACAAACTACTGCAGGAAATATCCCCATTGTGGGAGGGCCAGAGACACAAACGACTGCAGAAGATCTCCCCATTGTGGGAGGGGCAGAAACACAAACTACTGCAGGAAATCTCCCCATTGTGGGAGGGGCAGAGACACAAACTACTGCAGGGAAATCTCAATATTGTGGGAGGAGCAGAGACACAAACTACTGCAGAAAATCTCCCCATTGTAGGAGGGGCAGAGAAACAAACTGCTGCAGGGAAATCTCAATATTGTGGGAGGGGCAAAGACACAAACTACTGCAGGAAATCTCCCCATTGTGGGAGGGGCAGAGACACAAACTACTGCAGGAAATCTCCCCATTGTGGGAGGGGCAGAGACACAAACTACTGCAGGAAATCTCCCCATTGTGGGAGGGGCAGAGACACAAACTACTGCAGGAAATCTCCCCATTTTGGGGGGGGCAGAGAAACAAACTACTGCAGTAAATCTCACCATTGTGGGAGGGGCAGAGACACTAACTACTGCAGGAAATCTCCCCATTGTGGGAGGGGCAGAGACACAAACTAATGGAGGGAAATCTCCCCATTGTGGGAGGGGCAAAGACACAAACTACTGCGGGAAATCTCCCCATTATAGGAGGGGCAGAGACACAAACTACTGCAGGAAATCTCCCCATTGTGGGAGGGTCTGAGACACAAACTAATGGAGGGAAATCTCCCCATTGTGGGAGGGGCTGAGACACAAACTACTGCAGGAAATCTCCCCATTGTGGGAGGGTCTGAGACACAAACTAATGGAGGGAAATCTCCCCATTGTGGGAGGGGCTGAGACACAAACTACTGCTGGAAATCTCCCCATTGTGGGAGGGGCAAAGACACAAACTACTGCAGGAAATCTCCCTATTGTGGGAGGGGCAGAGACACAAAATACTGCAGGAAATCTCCCCATTGTGGGAGGGGCAGAGAAACAAACTACTGCGGGAAATCTCCCCATTGTGGGAGGGGCAGAGACACAAACTACTGCGGGAAATCTCACCATTATTGCAGGGGCAGAGACACAAACTACTGCAGTAAATCTCACCATTGTGGGAGGGGCAGAGACACTAACTACTGCGGGAAATCTCCCCATTGTGGGAGGGGCAGAGACACAAACTACTGCAGGGAAATCTCCCCATTGCGGGAGGGGCAGAGACACAAAATACTGCAGGAAATCTCCCCATTGTGGGAGGGGCAGAGACACAAACTACTGCAGGAAATCTCCCCATTGTGGGAGGGGCAGAGAAACAAACTACTGCAAGGAAATCTCCCCATTGTGGGAGGGGCAGAGACACAAACTACTGCAGGGAAATCTCAATATTGTGGGAGGGGCAGAGACACAAACTACTGCAGAAAATCTCCCCATTGTGGGAGGGGCAGAGAAACAAACTACTGCAGGGAAATCTCAATATTGTGGGAGGGGCAGAGACACAAACTACTGCAGGAAATCTCCCCATTGTGGGAGGGGCAGAGACACAAACTACTGCATGAAATCTCCCCATTGTGGGAGGGGCAGAGACACAAACCACTGCAGGGAAATCTCAATATTGTGGGAGGGGCAGAGACACAAACTACTGCAGAAAATCTCACCATTGTGGGAGGGGCAGAGAAACAAACTACTGCATGAAATCTCCCCATTGTGGGAGGGGCAGAGACACAAACTACTGCAGGGAAATCTCAATATTGTGGGAGGGGCAGAGACACAAACTACTGCAGGAAATCTCCCCATTGTGGGAGGGGCAGAGACACAAACTACTGCAGGAAATCTCCCCATTGTGGGAGGGGCAGACAAACAAACTATTGCAGGAAATCTCCCCATTGTGGGAGGGGCAGAGAAACAAACTACTGCAGGAAATCTCCCCATTGTGGGAGTGGCAGAGACACAAACTACTGCGGGAAATCTCCCCATTATAGGAGGGGCAGAGACACAAACTACTGCAGTAAATCTCACCATTGTGGGAGGGGCAGAGACACTAACTACTGTGGGAAATCTCCCCATTGTGGGAGGGGCAGAGACACAAACTACTGCAGGAAATCTCCCCATTGTGGAAGGGGCAGAGACACCAACTACTGCAGGAAATGTCAATATTGTGGGAGGGGCAGAGACGCAAACTACTGCAGGAAATCTCCCCATTGTGGGAGGGGCAGAGACACAAACTACTGGGGGAAATCTTTCCATTGTGGGAGGGGCAGAGACACAAACTACTGCAGGAAATCTCCCCATTGTGGGAGGGGCAGAGACACAAACTACAGCAGGAACTCTCCCCATTGTGGGAGGGCAGAGAAACAAACTACTGCATGAAATCTCCCCATTGTGGGAGGGGCAGAGACACAAACTACTGTAGGAAATCTCCCCATTGTGGGAGGGGTAGAGACACAAACTACTGCAGGAATACTCCCCATTGTGGGAGGGGCAGAGAAACAAACTACTGCAGGAAATCTCCCCATTGTGGGAGGGGCAGAGACACAAACTACTGCAGGGAAATCTCAATATTGTGGGAGGGGCAGAGACACAAACTACTGGAGGGAAATCTCCCCATTGTGGCAGGGGCAGAGACACAAACTACTGCAGGGGAAATCTCCCCATTGTGGGAGGGGCCTAGACACAAACTACTGCGGGAAATCTCCCCATTGTGGGAGGGGCAGAGACACAAACTACTGCTGGAAATCTCACCATTGTGGGAGGGACAGAGACATAAACTACTGCAGGAAATCTCCCCATTGTGGGAGGGGCAGAGATACAAACTACTGCGGGAAATCTCCCCATTGTGGGAGGGGCAGAGACACAAACCACTGTGGGAAATCTCCCCATTGTGGGAGGGCCAGAGACACAAACTACTGCAGAAAATCTCCCCATTGTGGGAGGGGCAGAGAAACAAACTGCTGCAGGGAAATCTCAATATTGTGGGAGGGGCAGAGACACAAACTACTGCAGGAAATCTCCCCATTGTGGGAGGGGCAGAGACACAAACTACTGCAGGAAATCTCCCCATTGTGGGAGGGGCAGAGAAACAAACTACTGCAGGAAATCTCCCCATTGTGGGAGGGGCAGAGACACAAACTACTGCAGTAAATCTCCCCATTGTGGGAGGGGCAGAGAAACAAACTACTGCAGTAAATCTCACCATTGTGGGAGGGGCAGAGACACAAACTACTGCGGGAAATCTCCCCATTATGGGAGGGGCAGAGACACAAACTACTGTAGGAAATCTCCCCATTATGGGAGGGGCAGAGACACAAACTACTGCAGGAAATCTCCCCATTGTGGGAGGGGCAGAGAAACTAACTACTGCAGTAAATCTCACCATTGTGGGAGGGGCAGAGACACAAACTAATGGAGGGAAAACTCCCCATTGTGGGAGGGCCTGAGACACAAACTACTGCAGGGAAAAATCCCCAGTGTGGGAGGGGCAGAGACACAAACTACTGCAGGGAAATCTCCCCATTGTGGGAGGGTCTGAGACACAAACTACTGGAGGTAAATCTCCCCATTGTGGGAGGGGCAGAGACGCAAACTGCTGCAGGGAAATCTCCCCACTGTGGGAGGGGCAGAGACACAAACTACTGCAGGGAAATCTCCCCATTGTGGGAGGGTCTGAGACACAAAATACTGCAGGAAATCTCACCATTGTGGGAGGGTCTGAGACACAAACTACTGGAGGTAAATCTCCCCATTGTGGGAGGGGCAGAGACACAAACTACTGCAGGAAATCTCCCTATTGTGGGAGGGGCAGAGACACAAACTACTGCTGGAAATCTCCCCATTGTGGGAGGGGCAGAGACACAAACTACTGCAGGAAATCTCCCTATTGTGGGAGGGGCAGAGACACAAATTACTGCAGGAAATCTCCCCATTGTGGGAGGGGCAGAGAAACAAACTACTGCGGGAAATCTCCCCATTGTGGGAGGGGCAGAGACACAAACTACTGCGGGAAATTTCCCCATTATGGGAGGGGCAGAGACACAAACTACTGCAGTAAATCTCACCATTGTGGGAGGGGCAGAGACACTAACTACTGCGGGAAATCTCCCCATTGTGGGAGGGGCAGAGACACAAACTACTGCAGGGAAATCTCCCCATTGCGGGAGGGGCAGAGACACAAAATACTGCAGGAAATCTCCCCATTGTGGGAGGGGCTGAGACACAAAATACTGCAGGAAATCTCCCCATTGTGGGAGGGGCTGAGACACAAACTACTGCAAGGAAATCTCCCCATTATGGGAGGGCAGAGACAAACTACTGCATGAAATCTCCCCATTGTGGGAGGGGCAGAGACACAAACTACTGCAGGGAAATCTCAATATTGTGGGAGGGGCAGAGACACAAACTACTGCAGAAAATCTCCCCATTGTGGGAGGGGCAGAGAAACAAACTACTGCAGGGAAATCTCAATATTGTGGGAGGTGCAGAGACACAAACTACTGCAGGAAATCCCCCCATTGTGGGAGGGGCAGAGACACAAACTACTGAAGGAAATCTCCCCATTGTGGGAGGGGCAGAGACACAAACTACTGCAGGAAATCTCCCCATTGTGGGAGGGGCAGAGACACAAACTAATGGAGGGAAAACTCCCCATTGTGGGAGGGCCTGAGACACAAACTACTGCAGGGAAAAATCCCCAGTGTGGGAGGGGCAGAGACACAAACTACTGCAGGGAAATCTCCCCATTGTGGGAGGGTCTGAGACACAAACTACTGGAGGTAAATCTCCCCATTGTGGGAGGGGCAGAGACGCAAACTGCTGCAGGGAAATCTCCCCACTGTGGGAGGGGCAGAGACACAAACTACTGCAGGGAAATCTCCCCATTGTGGGAGGGTCTGAGACACAAACTACTGCAGGAAATCTCACCATTGTGGGAGGGTCTGAGACACAAACTACTGGAGGTAAATCTCCCCATTGTGGGAGGGGCAGAGACGCAAACTGCTGCAGGGAAATCTCCCCATTGTGGGAGGTGCAAAGACACAAACTACTGCAGGAAATCTCCCTATTGTGGGAGGGGCAGAGACACAAACTACTGCTGGAAATCTCCCCATTGTGGGAGGGGCAAAGACACAAACTACTGCAGGAAATCTCCCTATTGTGGGAGGGGCAGAGACACAAATTACTGCAGGAAATCTCCCCATTGTGGGAGGGGCAGAGAAACAAACTACTGCGGGAAATCTCCCCATTGTGGGAGGGGCAGAGACACAAACTACTGCGGGAAATTTCCCCATTATGGGAGGGGCAGAGACACAAACTACTGCAGTAAATCTCACCATTGTGGGAGGGGCAGAGACACTAACTACTGCGGGAAATCTCCCCATTGTGGGAGGGGCAGAGACACAAACTACTGCAGGGAAATCTCCCCATTGCGGGAGGGGCAGAGACACAAAATACTGCAGGAAATCTCCCCATTGTGGGAGGGGCTGAGACACAAAATACTGCAGGAAATCTCCCCATTGTGGGAGGGGCTGAGACACAAACTACTGCAAGGAAATCTCCCCATTATGGGAGGGCAGAGACAAACTACTGCATGAAATCTCCCCATTGTGGGAGGGGCAGAGACACAAACTACTGCAGGGAAATCTCAATATTGTGGGAGGGGCAGAGACACAAACTACTGCAGAAAATCTCCCCATTGTGGGAGGGGCAGAGAAACAAACTACTGCAGGGAAATCTCAATATTGTGGGAGGTGCAGAGACACAAACTACTGCAGGAAATCCCCCCATTGTGGGAGGGGCAGAGACACAAACTACTGAAGGAAATCTCCCCATTGTGGGAGGGGCAGAGACACAAACTACTGCAGGAAATCTCCCCATTGTGGGAGGGGCAGAGACAAACTACTGCAGGAAATCTCCTCATTGTGGGAGGGGCAGAGACACAAACTACTGAGGGAAATCTCCCCATTGTGGGAGGGGCAGAGAAACAAACTACTGCAGGAAATCTCCCCATTGTGGGAGGGGCAGAGACACAAACTACTGCGGGAAATCTCACCATTGTGGGAGGGGCAGAGACACAAACTACTGCAGGAAATCTCCCCATTGTGGGAGGGGCAGAGAAACAAACTACTGCAGGAAATCTCCCCATTGTGGGAGGGGCAGAGACACAAACTACTGCGGGAAATCTCCCCATTATAGGAGGGGCAGAGACACAAACTACTGCAGTAAATCTCACCATTGTGGGAGGGGCAGAGACACTAACTACTGTGGGAAATCTCCCCATTGTGGGAGGGGCAGAGACACCAACTACTGTAGGAAATCTCCCCATTGTGGGAGGGGCAGAGACACCAACTACTGCAGGAAATGTCAATATTGTGGGAGGGGCAGAGACACAAACTACTGCAGGAAATCTCCCCATTGTGGGAGGGGCAGAGACACAAACTACTGGGGGAAATCTTCCCATTGTGGGAGGGGCAGAGACACAAACTACTGCAGGAAATCTCCCCATTGTGGGAGGGGCAGAGACACAAACTACTGCAGGAAATCTCCCCATTGTGGGAGGGGCAGAGACACAAACTACTGTAGGAAATCTCCCCATTGTGGGAGGGGCAGAGACACCAACTACTGCAGGAAATGTCAATATTGTGGGAGGGGCAGAGACACAAACTACTGCAGGAAATCTCCCCATTGTGGGAGGGGCAGAGACACAAACTACTGGGGGAAATCTTCCCATTGTGGGAGGGGCAGAGACACAAACTACTGCAGGAAATCTCCCCATTGTGGGAGGGGCAGAGACACAAACTACTGCAGGAAATCTCCCCATTGTGGGAGGGGCAGAGAAACAAACTACTGCATGAAATCTCCCCATTGTGGGAGGGGCAGAGACACAAACTACTGTAGGAAATCTCCCCATTGTGGGAGGGGTAGAGACACAAACTACTGCAGGAATACTCCCCATTGTGGGAGGGGCAGAGAAACAAACTACTGCAGGAAATCTCCCCATTGTGGGAGGGGCAGAGACACAAACTACTGCAGGGAAATCTCAATATTGTGGGAGGGGCAGAGACACAAACTACTGGAGGGAAATCTCCCCATTGTGGGAGGGGCAGAGACACAAACTACTGCGGGAAATCTCCCCATTGTGGGAGGGGCAGAGACACAAACTACTGCTGGAAATCTCACCATTGTGGGAGGGACAGAGACACAAACTACTGCAGGAAATCTCCCCATTGTGGGAGGGGCAGAGATACAAACTACTGCGGGAAATCTCCCCATTGTGGGAGGGGCAGAGACACAAACCACTGTGGGAAATCTCCCCATTGTGGGAGGGCCAGAGACACAAACTACTGCAGAAAATCTCCCCATTGTGGGAGGGGCAGAGAAACAAACTGCTGCAGGGAAATCTCAATATTGTGGGAGGGGCAGAGACACAAACTACTGCAGGAAATCTCCCCATTGTGGGAGGGGCAGAGACACAAACTACTGCAGGAAATCTCCCCATTGTGGGAGGGGCAGAGAAACAAACTACTGCAGGAAATCTCCCCATTGTGGGAGGGGCAGAGACACAAACTACTGCAGTAAATCTCCCCACTGTGGGAGGGGCAGAGAAACAAACTACTGCAGTAAATCTCACCATTGTGGGAGGGGCAGAGACACAAACTACTGCGGGAAATCTCCCCATTATGGGAGGGGCAGAGACACAAACTACTGTAGGAAATCTCCCCATTATGGGAGGGGCAGAGACACAAACTACTGCAGGAAATCTCCCCATTGTGGGAGGGGCAGAGAAACTAACTACTGCAGTAAATCTCACCATTGTGGGAGGGGCAGAGACACAAACTAATGGAGGGAAAACTCCCCATTGTGGGAGGGCCTGAGACACAAACTACTGCAGGGAAAAATCCCCAGTGTGGGAGGGGCAGAGACACAAACTACTGCAGGGAAATCTCCCCATTGTGGGAGGGTCTGAGACACAAACTACTGGAGGTAAATCTCCCCATTGTGGGAGGGGCAGAGACGCAAACTGCTGCAGGGAAATCTCCCCACTGTGGGAGGGGCAGAGACACAAACTACTGCAGGGAAATCTCCCCATTGTGGGAGGGTCTGAGACACAAACTACTGCAGGAAATCTCACCATTGTGGGAGGGTCTGAGACACAAACTACTGGAGGTAAATCTCCCCATTGTGGGAGGGGCAGAGACGCAAACTGCTGCAGGGAAATCTCCCCATTGTGGGAGGGGCAGAGACACAAACTACTGCAGGAAATCTCCCTATTGTGGGAGGGGCAGAGACACAAACTACTGCTGGAAATCTCCCCATTGTGGGAGGGGCAAAGACACAAACAACTGCAGGAAATCTCCCTATTGTGGGAGGGGCAGAGACACAAATTACTGCAGGAAATCTCCCCATTGTGGGAGGGGCAGAGAAACAAACTACTGCGGGAAATCTCCCCATTGTGGGAGGGGCAGAGACACAAACTACTGCGGGAAATTTCCCCATTATGGGAGGGGCAGAGACACAAACTACTGCAGTAAATCTCACCATTGTGGGAGGGGCAGAGACACTAACTACTGCGGGAAATCTCCCCATTGTGGGAGGGGCAGAGACACAAACTACTGCAGGGAAATCTCCCCATTGCGGGAGGGGCAGAGACACAAAATACTGCAGGAAATCTCCCCATTGTGGGAGGGGCTGAGACACAAAATACTGCAGGAAATCTCCCCATTGTGGGAGGGGCTGAGACACAAACTACTGCAAGGAAATCTCCCCATTATGGGAGGGCAGAGACAAACTACTGCATGAAATCTCCCCATTGTGGGAGGGGCAGAGACACAAACTACTGCAGGGAAATCTCAATATTGTGGGAGGGGCAGAGACACAAACTACTGCAGAAAATCTCCCCATTGTGGGAGGGGCAGAGAAACAAACTACTGCAGGGAAATCTCAATATTGTGGGAGGTGCAGAGACACAAACTACTGAAGGAAATCTCCCCATTGTGGGAGGGGCAGAGACACAAACTACTGCAGGAAATCTCCCCATTGTGGGAGGGGCAGAGACACAAACTACTGAAGGAAATCTCCCCATTGTGGGAGGGGCAGAGACACAAACTACTGCAGGAAATCTCCCCATTGTGGGAGGGGCAGAGACACAAACTACTGCAGGAAATCTCCCCATTGTGGGAGGGGCAGAGACACAAACTACTGCAGGAAATCTCCTCATTGTGGGAGGGGCAGAGACACAAACTACTGAGGGAAATCTCCCCATTGTGGGAGGGGCAGAGACAAACTATTGCAGGAAATCTCCCTATTGTGGGAGGGGCAGAGAAACAAACTACTGCAGGAAATCTCCCCATTGTGGGAGGGGCAGAGACACAAACTACTGCGGGAAATCTCACCATTGTGGGAGGGGCAGAGACACAAACTACTGCAGGAAATCTCCCCATTGTGGGAGGGGCAGAGAAACAAACTACTGCAGGAAATCTCCCCATTGTGGGAGGGGCAGAGACACAAACTACTGCGGGAAATCTCCCCATTATAGGAGGGGCAGAGACACAAACTACTGCAGTAAATCTCACCATTGTGGGAGGGGCAGAGACACTAACTACTGTGGGAAATCTCCCCATTGTGGGAGGGGCAGAGACACCAACTACTGTAGGAAATCTCCCCATTGTGGGAGGGGCAGAGACACCAACTACTGCAGGAAATGTCAATATTGTGGGAGGGGCAGAGACACAAACTACTGCAGGAAATCTCCCCATTGTGGGAGGGGCAGAGACACAAACTACTGGGGGAAATCTTCCCATTGTGGGAGGGGCAGAGACACAAACTACTGCAGGAAATCTCCCCATTGTGGGAGGGGCAGAGACACAAACTACTGCAGGAAATCTCCCCATTGTGGGAGGGGCAGAGACACAAACTACTGTAGGAAATCTCCCCATTGTGGGAGGGGCAGAGACACCAACTACTGCAGGAAATGTCAATATTGTGGGAGGGGCAGAGACACAAACTACTGCAGGAAATCTCCCCATTGTGGGAGGGGCAGAGACACAAACTACTGGGGGAAATCTTCCCATTGTGGGAGGGGCAGAGACACAAACTACTGCAGGAAATCTCCCCATTGTGGGAGGGGCAGAGACACAAACTACTGCAGGAAATCTCCCCATTGTGGGAGGGGCAGAGAAACAAACTACTGCATGAAATCTCCCCATTGTGGGAGGGGCAGAGACACAAACTACTGTAGAAAATCTCCCCATTGTGGGAGGGGTAGAGACACAAACTACTGCAGGAATACTCCCCATTGTGGGAGGGGCAGAGAAACAAACTACTGCAGGAAATCTCCCCATTGTGGGAGGGGCAGAGACACAAACTACTGCAGGGAAATCTCCCCATTGTGGGAGGGGCAGAGACACAAACCACTGTGGGAAATCTCCCCATTGTGGGAGGGCCAGAGACACAAACTACTGCTGCAAATCTCCCCATTGTGGGAGGGGCAGAGACACAAACTACTGCGGGAAATCTCCCAATTGTGGGAGGGGCAGAGACACAAACCACTGTGGGAAATCTCCCCATTGTGGGAGGGGCAAAGACACAAACTACTGCTGGAAATCTCCCCATTGTGGGAGGGGCAGAGACACAAACTACTGCCGGAAATCTCCCCGTTGTGGGAGGGGCAGAGACACAAACTACTGCCGGAAATCTCCCCGTTGTGGGAGGGGCAGAGACACAAACTACTGCGGGGAAATCTCCCCATTATGAGCGTTGTCACCTCAGGACAGGAAGTGTGTTCCTGGCGGGATCACAAGGAGAAAATAAAGAAACAAGTGAAAAGGAACGCAGTCACCACATCTAAGGGCCGGTAGGATACAATGGAGGCGGAGCCATGGATTGCTTCCTACGGCGTAGATATTGTCTACTTTCTGATTCCATTCTTGTTGTCACGGCCGGGTTTATATGGATTTCTCTCTATACAGATGAATGGATCGGTTGCAGTAATCGGACGTGTGACAATCTTCTGCAGAATATGTGGGGTGACCCCCATGGTGGGGGGATTATTGTCTGCTGGGACCTGTGGTCACCCTTCACCAACCTTATGACTTCTCCATAAGCTGAACTCTGCTGCCCCCTGGTGTATGAGACGGGAAAATGCTCCCCATTGCTGAACGAATCGACTCACCACCACCCTACAGACGGAGATACTTCCAGAGCCGGTGTGGGCAAAGCCAATACTGCGAATACGGTCCAGGGAAACCCGCGGGGGCGCTTAAGTCAGAACGTCCAAGTCAATTACCATTGTGGGAGGGGTAGAGACACAAACTAATGGAGGGAAATCTCCCCATTGTGGGAGGGGCTTAGACACAAACTACTGCAGGAAATCTCTCCATTGTGGGAGGGGCAGAGACACAAACTACTGCAGGGAAATCTCAATATTGTGGGAGGGGCAGAGACACAAACTACTGCAGGAAATCTCCCCATTGTGGGAGGGGCAGAGACACAAACTACTGCGGGAAATCTCCCAATTGTGGGAGGGGCAGAGACACAAACCACTGTGGGAAATCTCCCCATTGTGGGAGGGGCAGAGACACAAACTACTGCTGGAAATCTTCCCATTGTGGGAGGGGCAGAGACACAAACTACTGCCGGAAATCTCCCCGTTGTGGGAGGGGCAGAGACACAAACTACTGCAGGAAATCTCCCCATTGTGGGAGGGGCAGAGACACAAACTACTGCAGGAAATCTCCCCATTGTGGGAGGGGCAGAGACACAAACTACTGTATGAAATCTCCCCATTGTGGGAGGGGCAGAGACACAAACTACTGTAGGAAATCTCCCCATTGTGGGAGGGGCAGAGACACCAACTACTGCAGAAAATGTCAATATTGTGGGAGGGGCAGAGACACAAACTACTGCAGAAAATGTCAATATTGTGGGAGGGGCAGAGACACAAACTACTGCAGGAAATCTACCCATTGTGGGAGGGGCAGAGACACAAACTACTGCAGGAAATCTCCTCATTGTGGGAGGAGCAGAGACACAAACTACTGCAGGAAATCTCCCCACTGTGGGAGGGGCAGAGACACCAACTACTGCAGGAAATCTCCCCATTGTGGGAGGGGCAGAGACACAAACTACTGCAGGAAATCTCCCCACTGTGGGAGGGGCAGAGACACAAACTACTGCAGGAAATGTCCTCATTGTGGGAGGGGCAGAGACACAAACTACTACAGAGAAATCTCCCCATTGTGGGAGGGGCAGAGACACAAACTACTGCAGGAAATCTCCCTATTGTGGGAGGGGCAGAGACACATATTGATGAAATCAGGACTTTGCGGACTGGTTGTAGGATTCGGGGGTTCTGGATTTTAGGTGAAAGGGCACAGTGAGGATATTTTAGGATTTATTGTATTTGATTACAAAACAAAGTGCAGAATTGACATAGAAAACATTTTGTCCGGAGGAGTGGAGATTATGGGAAGCCGTTGAGGGCTGACAGTTGCGCTCTGTGTGTACAGGGGGGAGTGGTAATTGTCTGAGTCACCTCCAGTGTTTGTACAAAACAAAGTTTTATTTAGTGAGAAGACGAGACAAGGTGACGGGAATGTTCCTTAAAGTGAGCCCCTCCCCCGGCAGACATGTGATCATTGTATTGTCTGGAGTGCAGAGTGGGGGGTGGAGTCCCCCTCTGCCGCCTCGTCTCTATAAGGTGTCATGGCCGACGATGGCGGAAATTATCCTTATAAATGAGATTAGATTCCTCTGAAGACTCACTGTCTGTGTTCAAAAGTGCGTTCACAGAGCGCGCAGAAAAATCGCTTCGTGCTTGCGGCGTCATTCTTTTTTCCTGGCACCCGAAATGCGGCAGACGAGCTTTTTACGCACCAAACGTACCGCAATCCATGGAAAAAAAATGCGCAAAGCTCAACACCAATAACGGTCATGAGCTTCTGTGGTGCGTTTGTCGCACGTAGGAACGTCCATTGAAATGAACAGGCAGGCCTTTACTCAAAACGCTAAAACACTCTAAAAAACAAAAACGCTCTAAAAAACAAAAACGCTCTAAAAAACAAAAACGCTCTAAAAAACAAAAACGCTCTAAAAAACAAAAACGCTCTTAAAAATGCATTGGATAAAAACGCTCTAAAAAAAACGCACGTTCGAGATGCTAGGGGTGAACCCAGCCTGAATAAAAGGCGGAAGAAGGAACCAATCATCTGGGCCATCTGATAAAATGCAGCCAATGGGTTCTCTGATCACCGCCCCACCCACACCCTGGAGCGCGAGAGGGAGGTTGCACAACTTAAAACCATGGGGGGTAAAGCCTAATCCTGGATTGGTCAAATTGTAAATGATTGGGACGTTCTGACTTTAGCGCCCCCGCGGGTTTCCCTGGACGGTATTCGCGGTATTGGCTTTGCCCGCACCGGCTCTGGAAGTATCTCCGTCTGGAGGGAGGTGGTGAGTCGATTCGTTCAGCAATGGGGAGCATTTTCCCGTCTCATACACCAGGGGGCAGCAGAGTTCAGCTTATGGAGAAGTCATTAGGTTGGTGAAGGGTGACCACAGGTCCCAGCAGACAATAATCCCCCCACCATGGGGGTCACCCCACATATTCTGCAGAAGATTGTCACACGTCCGATTACTGCAACCGATCCATTCACCTGTATAGAGAGAAATCCATATAAACCCGGCCGTGACAACAAGAATGGAATCAGAAAGTAGACAATATCTACGCCGTAGGAAGCAATCCATGGCTCCGCCTCCATTGTATCCTACCGGCCCTTAGATGTGGTGACTGTGTTCCTTTTCACTTGTTTCTTTATTTTCTCCTGGTGATCCCGCCAGGAACACACTTCCTGTCCTGAGGTGACAACGCTCACTTCCTGCACTGTCCTGAGGTGACAACGCTCACTTCCTGCACTGTCCGAGGGTGACAACGCTCACTTCCTGCACTGTCCTGAGGTGACAACGCTCACTTCCTGCACTGTGTCTATAGAGGAGCAGGGTGGTGATCCCGCCAGGAACACACTTCCTGTCCTGGGGTGACAACGCTCACTTCCTGCACTGTGTTTATGGACTAGCAAAGTGGTGATCCCGCCATAAACACACTTCCTGTCCGAGGGTGACAACGCTCACTTCCTGCACTGTGTCTATGGAGGAGCAAAGTGGTGATCCCGCCATAAACACACTTCCTGTCCTGGGGTGACAACGCTCACTTCCTGCACTGTGTCTATGGACAGCTAAGATTGTTTCCCTCCCCCTCTCCTCATCACTGTAACATAGGGGGGAGGTTTCCTGTAGTCACAATCTTCTGAATTCCCCCCCACCCGGACTCTCTGTAGTGGTTAATCGCATTGCCATGACACCACCTAGTATGGTGTCACCTCATCCCAGTATGGTGTCACCTCTTCCTAGTATGGTGTCACCTCATCCTAGTATGGTGTCACCTCATCCTAGTATGGTGTCACCTCATCCCAGTATGGTGTCACCTCATCCCAGTATGGTGTCACCTCTTCCTAGTATGGTGTCACCTCATCCTAGTATGGTGTCACCTCATCCTAGTATGGTGTCACCTCATCCCAGTATGGTGTCACCTCTTCCTAGTATGGTGTCACCTCATCCTAGTATGGTGTCACCTCATCCCAGTATGGTGTCACCTCTTCCTAGTATGGTGTCACCTCTTCCTAGTATGGTGTCACCTCTTCCTAGTATGGTGTCACCTCATCCCAGTATGGTGTCACCTCTTCCTAGTATGGTGTCACCTCATCCTAGTATGGTGTCACCTCTTCCTAGTATGGTGTCACCTCATCCTAGTATGGTGTCACCTCATCCTAGTATGGTGTCACCTCATCCTAGTATGGTGTCACCTCATCCCAGTGTTGCCGGTGACAGATGGAGGAGTGTGTGGACTTGATTGGTATTTGAGTTTCGATGACATTCTTGATTTCTCCGGCAGATAATCGGTCAATTATCGGGATATTGCCCAATGGTGAGTGGGGGACGAGCGTACGTCACACACGGGGGTTATCTCCATTCACGAGGAATTCTTCTCCTCATTGTCACCCTCGTTGTCCTCCAAGAATTTATTGGTGGTATTGATCGGCGGTTAATCATTTCCCTTTTATGAGCCGAAAATATTTATCATCTCTGGAAGAACAAATACAATCAGCTGAGCAAAGAGGACCTGTCCTGCCTGAAGGTTCTCACTGGTCCTGAGGAACCTCAACATCACCGGAGAACATCAGACTCCCCTGAATTTCCCGAAGCCCAGAACATTGGTACACGGGGCGTCAGAAGGGCGAAACAGGAACCAAGACCCCCCCCCACTCACATTAGACAATGATGGAACCCGAACCACCAATCTCCTCTCATCGTTCATCTAAGGAAGAGGTCTTCAAACCTTCCAAACAGAGAGCAAGATTACTGTCCTTCAGACTAGAGGGGCCGGATTGTGGCCAATGGGAGTAGAAGATGTCCTGGTGTCAGTGGGAGAAATAGTGCCCCATTATTGGTATCAGTGAGAGGAATAGTGCCCCATCATTGGTATCAGTGGAAGGAATAGTGCCCCATCATTGGTGTCAATGGGAGGAATAGTGCCCCATCATTGGTGTCAGTGGGAGGAATAGTTCCCCATCATTGGTATCAGTGGGAGGAATAGTGCCCCATCATTGGTGTCAGTGGGGGGAATAGTGCCCCATCATTGGTGTCAGTGGTAGGAATAGTGCCCCATCATTGGTGTCAGTGGTAGGAATAGTGCTCCATCATTGGTGTCAGTGGGAGGAATAGTGCCCCATCATTGGTGTCAGTGGGGGGAATAGTGCCCCATCATTGGTGTCAGTGGGGGGAATAGTGCCCCATCATTGGTGTCAGTGGGGGGAATAGTGTCCCATCATTGGTATCAGTGGGAGGAATAGTGCCCCATTATTGGTATCAGTGAGAGGAATAGTGCCCCATCATTGGTATCAGTGGAAGGAATAGTGCCCCATCATTGGTGTCAGTGGGAGGAGTAGTGCCCCATCATTGGTGTCAGTGGGAGGAATAGTGCCCCATCATTGGTGTCAGTGGGAGGAATAGTGTCCCATCATTGGTGTCAGTGGGAGGAATAGTGCCCCATCATTGGTATCAGTGGAAGGAATAGTGCCCCATCATTGGTGTCAGTGGGAGGAGTAGTGTCCCAATTGTCCCATCATTGGTGTCAGTGGGAGGAATAGTGCCCCATCATTAGTATCAGTGGGAGGAATAGTGCCCCATCATTGGTGTCAGTGGGAGGAATAGTGCCCCATCATTGGTGTCAGTGGGAGGAATAGTGTCCCATCATTGGTGTCAGTGGGAGGAATAGTGCCCCATCATTGGTATCAGTGGGAGGAATAGTGCCCCATCATTGGTATCAGTGGAAAGAATAGTGTCCCATCATTGGTATCAGTGGGAGGAATAGTGCCCCATCATTGGTGTCAGTGGGAGGAATAGTGCCCCATCATTGGTATCAGTGGAAAGAATAGTGCCCCATCATTGGTATCAGTGGGAGGAATAGTGTCCCATCATTGGTGTCAGTGGGAGGAATAGTGCCCCATCATTGGTATCAGTGGGAGGAATAGTGCCCCATCATTGGTGTCAGTGGTAGGAATAGTGCCCCATCATTGGTGTCAGTGGTAGGAATAGTGCCCCATCATTGGTATCAGTGGAAGGAATAGTGTCCCATCATTGGTATCAGTGGGAGGAATAGTGCCCCATCATTGGTATCAGTGGAAAGAATAGTGCCCCATCATTGGTATCAGTGGGAGGAATAGTGTCCCATCATTGGTGTCAGTGGGAGGAATAGTGCCCCATCATTGGTATCAGTGGGAGGAATAGTGCCCCATCATTGGTGTCAGTGGTAGGAATAGTGCCCCATCATTGGTGTCAGTGGTAGGAATAGTGCCCCATCATTGGTATCAGTGGAAGGAATAGTGTCCCATCATTGGTGTCAGTGGGAGGAATAGTGTCCTATCATTGGTATCAGTGGGAGGAATAGTGTCCCATCATTGGTATCAGTGGGAGGAATAGTGTCCCATCATTGGTATCAGTGGGAGGAATAGTGTCCCATCATTGGTGTCAGTGGGAGGAATAGTGCCCCATCATTGGTATCAGTGGGAGGAATAGTGCCCCATCATTGGTGTCAGTGGGAGGAATAGTGTCCCATCATTGGTGTCAGTGGGAGGAATAGTGCCCCATCATTGGTATCAGTGGGAGGAATAGTGCCTCATCATTGGTGTCAGTGGGAGGAATAGTGTCCCATCATTGGTATCAGTGGGAGGAATAGTGCCCCATCATTGGTATCAGTGGAAGGAATAGTGTCCCATCATTGGTATCAGTGGGAGGAATAGTGCCCCATCATTGGTATCAGTGGGAGGAATAGTGTCCCATCATTGGTGTCAGTGGGAGGAATAGTGCCCCATCATTGGTATCAGTGGGAGGAATAGTGCCCCATCATTGGTATCAGTGGGAGGAATAGTGTCCCATCATTGGTATCAGTGGGAGGAATAGTGCCCCATCATTGGTGTCAGTGGGAGGAATAGTGTCCCATCATTGGTATCAGTGGGAGGAATAGTGCCCCATCATTGGTGTCAGTGGGACGAATAGTGCCCCATCATTGGTATCAGTGGTAGGAATAGTGTCCCATCATTGGTGTCAGTGGAAAGAATAGTGTCCCATCATTGGTATCAGTGGGAGGAATAGTGCCCCATCATTGGTGTCAGTGGGAGGAATAGTGCCCCATCATTGGTATCAGTGGAAAGAATAGTGCCCCATCATTGGTATCAGTGGGAGGAATAGTGTCCCATCATTGGTGTCAGTGGGAGGAATAGTGCCCCATCATTGGTGTCAGTGGGAGGAATAGTGTCCCATCATTGGTATCAGTGGGAGGAATAGTGCCCCATCATTGGTGTCAGTGGGACGAATAGTGCCCCATCATTGGTATCAGTGGTAGGAATAGTGTCCCATCATTGGTGTCAGTGGAAAGAATAGTGTCCCATCATTGGTATCAGTGGGAGGAATAGTGCCCCATCATTGGTGTCAGTGGGAGGAATAGTGCCCCATCATTGGTATCAGTGGAAAGAATAGTGCCCCATCATTGGTATCAGTGGGAGGAATAGTGTCCCATCATTGGTGTCAGTGGGAGGAATAGTTCCCCATCATTGGTATCAGTGGGAGGAATAGTGCCCCATCATTGGTGTCAGTGGGGGGAATAGTGCCCCATCATTGGTGTCAGTGGTAGGAATAGTGCCCCATCATTGGTGTCAGTGGTAGGAATAGTGCCCCATCATTGGTATCAGTGGAAGGAATAGTGTCCCATCATTGGTGTCAGTGGGAGGAATAGTGTCCCATCATTGGTGTCAGTGGGAGGAATAGTGTCCCATCATTGGTATCAGTGGGAGGAATAGTGTCCCATCATTGGTGTCAGTGGGAGGAATAGTGCCCCATCATTGGTATCAGTGGGAGGAATAGTGCCCCATCATTGGTGTCAGTGGGAGGAATAGTGTCCCATCATTGGTGTCAGTGGGAGGAATAGTGCCCCATCATTGGTATCAGTGGGAGGAATAGTGCCTCATCATTGGTGTCAGTGGGAGGAATAGTGTCCCATCATTGGTATCAGTGGGAGGAATAGTGCCCCATCATTGGTATCAGTGGAAGGAATAGTGTCCCATCATTGGTATCAGTGGGAGGAATAGTGCCCCATCATTGGTATCAGTGGGAGGAATAGTGTCCCATCATTGGTGTCAGTGGGAGGAATAGTGCCCCATCATTGGTATCAGTGGGAGGAATAGTGCCCCATCATTGGTATCAGTGGGAGGAATAGTGTCCCATCATTGGTATCAGTGGGAGGAATAGTGCCCCATCATTGGTGTCAGTGGGAGGAATAGTGTCCCATCATTGGTATCAGTGGGAGGAATAGTGCCCCATCATTGGTGTCAGTGGGACGAATAGTGCCCCATCATTGGTATCAGTGGTAGGAATAGTGTCCCATCATTGGTGTCAGTGGGAGGAATAGTGCCCCATCATTGGTATCAGTGGGAGGAGTAGTGTCCCATCATTGGTATCAGTGGGAGGAATAGTGCCCCATCATTGGTATCAGTGGGAGGAATAGTGCCCCATCATTGGTGTCAGTGGGAGGAATAGTGCCCCATCATTGGTATCAGTGGGAGGAATAGTGCCCCATCATTGGTGTCAGTGGGAGGAATAGTGCCCCATCATTGGTGTCAGTGGGAGGAATAGTGCCCCATCATTGGTGTCAGTGGGAGGAATAGTGCCCCATCATTGGTATCAGTGGGAGGAATAGTGCCCCATCATTGGTGTCAGTGGGAGGAATAGAGCCCCATCATTGGTATCAGTGGGAGGAATAGTGCCCCATCATTGGTATCAGTGGGAGGAATAGTGCCCCATCATTGGTGTCAGTGGGAGGAATAGTGCCCCATCATTGGTGTCAGTGGGAGGAATAGTGTCCCATCATTGGTATCAGTGGGAGGAATAGTGCCCCATCATTGGTGTCAGTGGGAGGAATAGTGCCCCATCATTGGTGTCAGTGGGAGGAATAGTGTCCCATCATTGGTATCAGTGGGAGGAATAGTGTCCCATCATTGGTGTCAGTGGGGGGAATAGTGTCCCATCATTGGTGTCAGTGGGAGGAATAGTGCCCCATCATTGGTATCAGTGGGAGGAATAGTGTCCCATCATTGGTGTCAGTGGAGGAATAGTGTCCCATCATTGGTGTCAGTGGGAGGAATAGTGCCCCATCATTGGTGTCAGTGGGAGGAATAGTGTCCCATCATTGGTGTCAGTGGGAGGAATAGTGTCCCATCATTGGTATCAGTGGGAGGAATAGTGTCCCATCATTGGTGTCAGTGGAGGAATAGTGTCCCATCATTGGTGTCAGTGGGAGGAATAGTGTCCCATCATTGGTGTCAGTGGGAGGAATAGTGTCCCATCATTGGTGTCAGTGGGAGGAATAGTGTCCCATCATTGGTGTCAGTGGGAGGAATAGTGTCCCATCATTGGTGTCAGTGGGAGGAATAGTGCCCCATCATTGGTATCAGTGGGAGGAATAGTGTCCCATCATTGGTGTCAGTGGGAGGAATAGTGTCCCATCATTGGTGTCAGTGGGAGGAATAGTGTCCCATCATTGGTGTCAGTGGGAGGAATAGTGCCCCATCATTGGTATCAGTGGGAGGAATAGTGCCCCATCATTGGTATCAGTGGGAGGAATAGCGTCCCATCATTGGTGTCAGTGGGAGGAATAGTGTCCCATCATTGGTGTCAGTGGGAGGAATAGTGCCCCATCATTGGTATCAGTGGGAGGAATAGTGTCCCATCATTGGTATCAGTGGGAGGAATAGTGTCCCATCATTGGTGTCAGTGGGAGGAATAGTGTCCCATCATTGGTATCAGTGGGAGGAATAGTGTCCCATCATTGGTATCAGTGGGAGGAATAGTGTCCCATCATTGGTATCAGTGGGAGGAATAGTGTCCCATCATTGGTATCAGTGGGAGGAATAGTGTCCCATCATTGGTATCAGTGGGAGGAATAGTGTCCCATCATTGGTGTCAGTGGAGGAATAGTGTCCCATCATTGGTGTCAGTGGGAGGAATAGTGCCCCATCATTGGTGTCAGTGGGAGGAATAGTGTCCCATCATTGGTATCAGTGGGAGGAATAGTGCCCCATCATTGGTGTCAGTGGGAGGAATAGTGCCCCATCATTGGTGTCAGTGGGAGGAATAGTGCCCCATCATTGGTGTCAGTGGGAGGAATAGTGTCCCATCATTGGTATCAGTAGGAGGAATAGTGTCCCATCATTGGTATCAGTGGGAGGAATAGTGTCCCATCATTGGTGTCAGTGGGAGGAATAGTGTCCCATCATTGGTGTCAGTGGGAGGAATAGTGCCCCATCATTGGTGTCAGTGGGAGGAATAGTGTCCCATCATTGGTATCAGTAGGAGGAATAGTGTCCCATCATTGGTATCAGTGGGAGGAATAGTGTCCCATCATTGGTGTCAGTGGGAGGAATAGTGTCCCATCATTGGTGTCAGTGGGAGGAATAGTGTCCCATCATTGGTATCAGTGGGAGGAATAGTGCCCCATCATTGGTATCAGTGGGAGGAATAGTGTCCCATGATTGGTGTCAGTGGGAGGAATAGTGCCCCATCATTGGTATCAGTGGGAGGAGGAATAGTGCCCCATCATTGGTATCAGTGGGAGGAATAGTGTCCCATCATTGGTATCAGTGGGAGGAATAGTGCCCCATCATTGGTGTCAGTGGCAGGAATAGTGCCCCATCATTGGTATCAGTAGGAGGAATAGTGTCCCATCATTGGTGTCAGTGGGAGGAATAGTGTCCCATCATTGGTGTCAGTGGGAGGAATAGTGTCCCATCATTGGTGTCAGTGGGAGGAATAGTGCCCCATCATTGGTGTCAGTGGGAGGAATAGTGTCCCATCATTGGTATCAGTGGGAGGAATAGTGCCCCATCATTGGTGTCAGTGGGAGGAATAGTGCCCCATCATTGGTGTCAGTGGGAGGAATAGTGTCCCATCATTGGTATCAGTGGGAGGAATAGTGTCCCATCATTGGTGTCAGTGGGGGGAATAGTGCCCCATCATTGGTGTCAGTGGGAGGAATAGTGTCCCATCATTGGTATCAGTGGGAGGAATAGTGCCCCATCATTGGTGTCAGTGGGAGGAATAGTGTCCCATCATTGGTATCAGTGGGAGGAATAGTGTCCCATCATTGGTGTCAGTGGGGGGAATAGTGTCCCATCATTGGTGTCAGTGGGAGGAATAGTGTCCCATCATTGGTATCAGTGGGAGGAATAGTGCCCCATCATTGGTATCAGTGGGAGGAATAGTGTCCCATCATTGGTGTCAGTGGGAGGAATAGTGCCCCATCATTGGTATCAGTGGGAGGAATAGTGCCCCATCATTGGTATCAGTGGGAGGAATAGTGCCCCATCATTGGTATCAGTGGGAGGAATAGTGCCCCATCATTGGTATCAGTGGGAGGAAAAGTGTCCCATCATTGGTGTCAGTGGGAGGAATAGTGCCCCATCATTGGTATCAGTGGGAGGAATAGTGCCCCATCATTGGTATCAGTGGGAGGAATAGTGCCCCATCATTGGTGTCAGTGGGAGGAATAGTGTCCCATCATTGGTGTCAGTGGGGGGAATAGTGTCCCATCATTGGTGTCAGTGGGAGGAATAGTGTCCCATCATTGGTATCAGTGGGAGGAATAGTGTCCCATCATTGGTGTCAGTGGGGGGAATAGTGTCCCATCATTGGTGTCAGTGGGAGGAATAGTGTCCCATCATTGGTATCAGTGGGAGGAATAGTGCCCCATCATTGGTATCAGTGGGAGGAATAGTGTCCCATCATTGGTGTCAGTGGGAGGAAAAGTGTCCCATCATTGGTGTCAGTGGGAGGAATAGTGCCCCATCATTGGTATCAGTGGGAGGAATAGTGTCCCATCATTGGTATCAGTGGGAGGAATAGTGTCCCATCATTGGTATCAGTGGGAGGAATAGTGCCCCATCATTGGTATCAGTGGGAGGAATAGTGTCCCATCATTGGTGTCAGTGGGAGGAAAAGTGTCCCATCATTGGTGTCAGTGGGAGGAATAGTGTCCCATCATTGGTGTCAGTGGGAGGAATAGTGCCCCATCATTGGTATCAGTGGGAGGAATAGTGTCCCATCATTGGTATCAGTGGGAGGAATAGTGTCCCATCATTGGTGTCAGTGGGAGGAATAGTGTCCCATCATTGGTATCAGTGGGAGGAATAATGTCCCATCATTGGTGTCAGTGGCAGGAATAGTGCCCCATCATTGGTATCAGTGGGAGGAATAGTGTCCCATCATTGGTGTCAGTGGGAGAAATAGTGCCCCATCATTGGTGTCAGTGGGAGGAATAGTGTCCCATCATTGGTGTCAGTGGGAGGAATAGTGTCCCATCATTGGTGTCAGTGGGAGGAATAGTGTCCCATCATTGGTATCAGTGGGAGGAATAGTGCCCCATCATTGGTGTCAGTGGGAGGAATAGTGTCCCATCATTGGTGTCAGTGGGAGGAATAGTGTCCCATCATTGGTATCAGTGGGAGGAATAGTGCCCCATCATTGGTGTCAGTGGGAGGAATAGTGTCCCATCATTGGTATCAGTGGGAGGAATAGTGCCCCATCATTGGTGTCAGTGGGAGGAATAGTGCCCCATCATTGGTGTCAGTGGGAGGAATAGTGTCCCATCATTGGTATCAGTGGGAGGAATAGTGTCCCATCATTGGTGTCAGTGGGAGGAATAGTGCCCCATCATTGGTGTCAGTGGGAGGAATAGTGTCCCATCATTGGTATCAGTGGGAGGAATAGTGTCCCATCATTAGTGTTAGTGGGAGGAATAGTGCCCCATCATTGGTGTCAGTGGGAGGAATAGTGCCCCATCATTGGTATCAGTGGGAGGAATAGTGTCCCATCATTGGTATCAGTGGGAGGAATAGTGTCCCATCATTGGTGTCAGTGGGAGGAATAGTGCCCCATCATTGGTGTCAGTGGGAGGAATAGTGTCCCATCATTGGTATCAGTGGGAGGAATAGTGCCCCATCATTGGTGTCAGTGGGAGGAATAGTGCCCCATCATTGGTGTCAGTGGGAGGAATAGTGTCCCATCATTGGTATCAGTGGGAGGAATAGTGCCCCATCATTGGTGTCAGTGGGAGGAATAGTGCCCCATCATTGGTGTCAGTGGGAGGAATAGTGTCCCATCATTGGTATCAGTGGGAGGAATAGTGTCCCATCATTGGTATCAGTGGGAGGAATAGTGTCCCATCATTGGTGTCAGTGGGGGGAATAGTGTCCCATCATTGGTGTCAGTGGGAGGAATAGTGTCCCATCATTGGTGTCAGTGGGAGGAATAGTGTCCCATCATTGGTGTCAGTGGGGGGAATAGTGTCCCATCATTGGTGTCAGTGGGGGGAATAGTGTCCCATCATTGGTGTCAGTGGGAGGAATAGTGTCCCATCATTGGTGTCAGTGGGAGGAATAGTGTCCCATCATTGGTGTCAGTGGGGGGAATAGTGTCCCATCATTGGTGTCAGTGGGAGGAATAGTGTCCCATCATTGGTGTCAGTGGGAGGAATAGTGTCCCATCATTGGTGTCAGTGGGGGGAATAGTGTCCCATCATTGGTGTCAGTGGGGGGAATAGTGTCCCATCATTGGTATCAGTGGGAGGAATAGTGTCCCATCATTGGTGTCAGTGGGGGGAATAGTGTCCCATCATTGGTGTCAGTGGGGGGAATAGTGTCCCATCATTGGTGTCAGTGGGAGGAATAGTGTCCCATCATTGGTGTCAGTGGGGGGAATAGTGTCCCATCATTGGTGTCAGTGGGAGGAATAGTGTCCCATCATTGGTGTCAGTGGGAGGAATAGTGCCCCATCATTGGTGTCAGTGGGAGGAATAGTGTCCCATCATTGGTATCAGTGGGAGGAATAGTGTCCCATCATTGGTGTCAGTGGGAGGAATAGTGTCCCATCATTGGTATCAGTGGGAGGAATAGTGTCCCATCATTGGTATCAGTGGGAGGAATAGTGTCCCATCATTGGTATCAGTGGGAGGAATAGTGCCCCATCATTGGTATCAGTGGGAGGAATAGTGCCCCATCATTGGTATCAGTGGGAGGAATAGTGTCCCATCATTGGTATCAGTGGGAGGAATAGTGCCCCATCATTGGTGTCAGTGGGAGGAATAGTGTCCCATCATTGGTGTCAGTGGGGGGAATAGTGTCCCATCATTGGTGTCAGTGGGAGGAATAGTGTCCCATCATTGGTGTCAGTGGGAGGAATAGTGTCCCATCATTGGTGTCAGTGGGGGGAATAGTGTCCCATCATTGGTGTCAGTGGGGGGAATAGTGTCCCATCATTGGTATCAGTGGGAGGAATAGTGTCCCATCATTGGTGTCAGTGGGGGGAATAGTGTCCCATCATTGGTGTCAGTGGGGGGAATAGTGTCCCATCATTGGTGTCAGTGGGAGGAATAGTGTCCCATCATTGGTATCAGTGGGAGGAATAGTGCCCCATCATTGGTATCAGTGGGAGGAATAGTGTCCCATCATTGGTGTCAGTGGGAGGAATAGTGTCCCATCATTGGTATCAGTGGGAGGAATAGTGTCCCATCATTGGTGTCAGTGGGAGGAATAGTGCCCCATCATTGGTATCAGTGGGAGGGGGACAAGAATTTTCAGAATTATGAAGAACACTTTCTCCAGATTTCTGGAATGTATTTCACCAAAAATGTTCCCAGTAATGTACATCACATGACCGGGGCGCTGTCCGCCATTGGTGGAGGACATTTTGGTTAGTTTCTTGTTACTTTTTTCTCTTTTATTTGGTATTTGTCTCTCTGACCTTCTAGAGGTTTGAGAGGATTGGGAAGGGGGGAGGGGGGGGGTCAAAGGTTTTGGGATCAGATAAGAGTCTGGTATATATAATGCCCCCCCCCCCCCACTCATGCAGAGCTCTGAACTTTGACCTGACACAGCAGGGGGTGGGGAGTGTGAGGGGGTCGGAGATATCGGTTACGGTACACAGATGAGGAGATAATGGAAGTCAATTTCCTCAGCGTCACGCTGAGCGCCCGCCATTCACACATCAGGGATTGGAGGATTATGGGAAGGGCTGACTTCACAAAGGAGTGCAAATATCCCATTGTGACCCGGAGCCCCTCCACATTCCTGGCCCCGGACGTCAGCCTATAGCGCCTAGCCTTGAGATTGCGTGCCGCGGTGTGTGTGCGTTATGGGCGGAACCTGAGAATCTCCGAGATGTTTTATTGTCTGATAAGCCAAGAGCAAATCAAACACAAGATATTTACCCGGGACCTACCTACGGGACACATATTTATCCCACTAGAGTGTCAGCTCCTCAGATCAGGATCTCATTCCCAGTGCACCCCAACCATACACCACCCCAACTCTCCAACCTCCCCCAACCATACACCACCCCAACTGTCCAACCTCCCCCAACCATACACCACCCCAACCTCCCCCAACCATACACCACCCCAACTCTCCAACCTCCCCCAACCATACATCACCCCAACTCTCCAACCTCCCCCAACCATACACCACCCCAACTCTCCAACCTCCCCCAACCATACATCACCCCAACTCTCCAACCTCCCCCAACCATACACCACCCCAACTCTCCAACCTCCCCCAACCATACATCACCCCAACTCTCCAACCTCCCCCAACCATACACCACCCCAACTCTCCAACCTCCCCCAACCAAACACCACCCCAACCTCCCCCAACCATACACCACCCCAACCTCCCCCAACCATACACCACCCCAACTGTCCAACCTCCCCCAACCATACACCACCCCAACTGTCCAACCTCCCCCAACCATACACCACCCCAACTGTCCAACCTCCCCCAACCATACACCACCCCAACCTCCCCCAACCATACACCACCCCAACTGTCCAACCTCCCCCCAACCATACACCACCCCAACTCTCCAACCTCCTCCAACCATACACCACCCCAACTCTCCAACCTCCCCCAACCATACACCACCCCAACTGTCCAACCTCCCCCAACCACACACCACCCCAACTGTCCAACCTCACCCAACCATACACCACCCCAACTCTCCAACCTCGCCCAACCATACACCACCCCAACTCTCCAACCTCCCCCAACCATACACCACCCCAACCTCCCCCAACCATACACCACCCCAACTGTCCAACCTCCCCCAACCATACACCACCCCAACTGTCCAACCTCACCCAACCATACACCACCCCAACTCTCCAACCTCCCCCAACCATTCACCACCCCAACTCTCCAACCTCCCCCAACCAAACACCACCCCAACCTCCCCCAGCCATACACCACCCCAACTGTCCAACCTCCCCCAACCATACACCACCCCAACTGTCCAACTTCACCCAACCATACATCACCCCAACTCTCCAACCACCCCCAACCATACATCACCCCAACTCTCCAACCTCCCCCAACCATACACCACCCCAACTGTCCAACCTCCCCCAACCATACACCACCCCAACTCTCCAACCTCCCCCAAGCATACACCACCCCAACTGTCCAACCTCACCCAACCATACACCACTCCAAGTCTCCAACCTCACCCAACCATACTCCACCCCAACTCTCCAACCTCCCCCAACCATACACCACCCCAACTCTCCAACCTCACCCAACCATACTCCACCCCAACTGTCCAACCTCACCCAACCATACACCACCCCCTACTCCCCAACCTCCCCCAACCTCCCCCAACCATACACCACCGCAACTGTCCAACCTCCCCCAACCATACACCACCCCAACTCTCCAACCTCCCCCAACCATACATCACCCCAACTGTCCAACCTCACACAACCATACACCACCCCAACTCTCCAACCTCCACCAACCATACACCACCCCAACTCTCCAACCTCCCCCAACCATACACCACCCCAACTCTCCAACCTCCCCGAATCATACACCACCCCAACTCTCCAACCTACCTCAACCATACACCACCCACACTCTCCAACCTCCCCGAACCATACATCACCCCAACTCTCCAACCTACCTCAACCATACACCACCCCAACTCTCCAACCTCCCCCAACCTCCCCCAACCATACACCACCCCAATTCTCCAACCTCCCCCAACCATACACCACCCCAACTCTCCAAACTCCCCCAACCATACACCACCCCAACTCTCCAACCTCACCCAACCATACATCACCCCAACTGTCCAACCTCCCCCAACCATACACCACCCCAACTGTCCAACCTCACCCAACCATACACCACCCCAACTCTCCAACCTCCCCCAACCATACACCACCCCAACTCTCCAACCTCCCCCAACCATACATCACCCCAACTCTCCAACCCACCCCAACTTTCCAACCTACCCCAACCATACACCACCCCAACTCCCCAATCTACCCCAACCATACAACCTCACCCAACCATGCACCACCCCAACTCTCCAACCTCCACCAACCATACACCACCCCAACTCTCCAACCTCTCCCAACCATACACCACCCCAACTCTCCAACCTCCCTGAATCATGCACCACCCCAACTCTCCAACCTACCTCAACCATACACCACCCACACTCTCCAACCTCCCCGAACCATACACCACCCCAACCTCCCCCAACCATACACCACCCCAACTGTCCAACCTCCCTCCAACCATACACCACCCCAACTGTCCAACCTCACCCAACCATACACCACCCCAACTCTCCAACCTCCCCCAACCATACACCACCCCAACCATACACCACCCCAACTGTCCAACCTCCCCCAACCATACACCACCCCAACTGTCCAACCTCCCCCAACCATACACCACCCCAACTGTCCAACCTCACCCAACCATACACCACGCCAACTCTCCAACCTCGCCCAACCATACACCACCCCAACTCTCCAACCTCCCCCAACCATTCACCACCCCAACTCTCCAACCTCCCCCAACCAAACACCACCCCAACCTCCCCCAAGCCATACACCACCCCAACTGTCCAACCTCCCCCAACCATACACCACCCCAACTCTCCAACCTCCCCCAACCATACACCACCCCAACCATACACCACCCCAACTGTCCAACCTCCCCCAACCATACACCACCCCAACTGTCTAACCTCCCCCAACCATACACCACCCCAACTGTCCAACCTCACCCAACCATACACCACGCCAACTCTCCAACCTCGCCCAACCATACACCACCCCAACTCTCCAACCTCCCCCAACCATTCACCACCCCAACTCTCCAACCTCCCCCAACCAAACACCACCCCAACCTCCCCCAGCCATACACCACCCCAACTGTCCAACCTCACCCAACCATACACCACCCCAACTCTCCAACCTCCCCCAACCATACACCACCCCAACTCTCCAACCTCCCCAACCATACACCACCCCAACTCTCCAACCTCCCCCAACCATACACCGCCCTAACTCTCCAACCTCCCCCAACCATACACCACCCCAACTCTCCAACCTCCCCCAACCATACACCACCCCAACTGTCCAACCTCACCCAACCATACACCACTCCAAGTCTCCAACCTCACCTAACCATACACCACCCCAACTCTCCAACCTCACCCAACCATACTCCACCCCAACTCTCCAACCTCCCCCAACCATACACCACCCAAACTCTCCAACCTCACCCAACCATACTCCACCCCAACTCTCCAACCTCACTCAACCATATACCACCCCCTACTCTCCAACCTCCCCCAACCTCCCCCAACCATACACCACCGCAACTGTCCAACCTCCCCCAACCATACACCACCCCAACTCTCCAACCTCCCCCAACCATACATCACCCCAACTGTCCAACCTCACACAACCATACACCACCCCAACTCTCCAACCTCCACCAACCATACACCACCCCAACTCTCCAACCTCCCCCAACCATACACCACCCCAACTCTCCAACCTCCCCGAATCATACACCACCCCAACTCTCCAACCTACCTCAAACATACACCACCCACACTCTCCAACCTCCCCGAACCATACATCACCCCAACTCTCCAACCTACCTCAACCATACACCACCCCAACTCTCCAACCTCCCCCAGCCTCCCCCAACCATACACCACCCCAATTCTCCAACCTCTTCCAACCATACACCACCCCAACTCTCCAACCTCCCCCTACCATACACCACCCCAACTCTCCAACCTCCCCCTACCATACACCACCCCAACTCTACAACCTCACCCAAACTTACACCACCCCAACTGTCCAACCTCACCCAACCATACACCACCCCAACTCTCCAACCTCCCCCAACCATACACCACCCCAACTCTCCAACCTCCCCCAACCATACATCACCCCAACTCTCCAACCCACCCCAACTTTCCAACCTACCCCAACCATACACCACCCCAACTCCCCAATCTACCCCAACCATACAACCTCACCCAACCATACACCACCCCAACTCTCCAACCTCCACCAACCATACACCACCCCAACTCTCCAACCTCCCCCAACCATACACCACCCCAACTCTCCAACCTCCCTGAATCATACACCACCCCAACTCTCCAACCTACCTCAACCATACACCACCCACACTCTCCAACCTCCCCGAACCATACATCACCCCAACTCTCCAACCTACCTTAACCATACACCACCCCAACTCTCCAACCTCCCCCAACCTCCCCCAACCATACACCACCCCAATTCTCCAACCTCCCCCAACCATACACCACCCACACTCTCCAACCTCCCCCAACTATACACCACCCCAACTCTCCAACCTCCCCCAACCATACACCACCCCAACTCTCCAACCTCACCCAACCATACATCACCCCAACTCTCCAACCTCCCCCAACCATACACCACCCCAACTCTCCAACCTCACCCAACCATACACCAACCCAACTCTCCAACCTCTCCGAATCATACACCACCCCAACTCTCCAACCTCACCCAACCATACACCACCCCAACTGTCCAACCTCCCCCAACCATACACCACCCCAACTCTCCAACCTCCCCCAACCATACATCACCCCAACTCTCCAACCCACCCCAACTTTCCAACCTACCCCAACCATACACCACCCCAACTCCTCAATCTACCCCAACCATACAGCACCCCAATTCTTTTGTACCATATTCTACCCCAGTCATACATAACCCCAACCTATCTACTGTACCCCAATCCACCTTATTGTACCCCAATCTACCCGAGCAATACATAACACCAACCCCTCTACTGTACCCCAATATACCCCAACCTTACACCACCCTAACCCCCATTGTACCTTAACCATACACATTCCTGACACCTCTTCTGTACCCCAATCTACCCCACTATACACCACCCCAATTCTATTGTACCCCAATGTACCCAAACTATACACCACCCCAACCACTCTATTCTACCCCAATCTACCCCAAGCACTCCATTGTACTCCAATCTTCCCCAACCATACACAGCCCCAACTCCCCAATCTACCCCAACCATACACTACCCCATTTCTATTGAACCCCAACCATACATCACCCCAACCATTCTATTGTACCCCAATCTACCCCAACCATACACCACCCCAACCACTCTATTGTACCCCAATCTACCCCAACCATACACAGCCCCAAACTCTCCAATCTACCCCAACTATACACCACTTTGACCCCTCTATTGTACCCCAATCTACCCCAACCTCTCTATTGCACCCCAATCTACACCAACCCCTCTTATGTACCCCCATCTATCCCAGCCATACACCTCCCTGACTCCTCTATTATACCCCAATCTATCCAAACCCATCTTTTGTACCCCAATCTACACCAACCTCTCTATTGTACCCCAATCTACACCAACCTCTGTATTGCACCCCAATCTACACCAACCCCTCTATTTTACCCCAATATACTCCCATCATACACCCCCATTGTATCCCAACCTCTGTACTATACCCCAATCTACCCCAGTCATACACCACCCCATCCCCTCTACTGTACCCCAATCTAATCCAATCATACACCACCCCAACCCCCTCTATGTAGAGTTTTGTATATCAGTGGTGATAACACCCATAAGGCTTGTTTGGTCAGGTTGGAAATTTTTAGGCCAGTTCCCTGTTGCTGTCGTTTTTCGGTAATTACAACAGGTGATCACCCATCAGAAGCTTCCACCTGTATACACCTGTTCAGTGCTGGAATGAGGTTCATTATCAAAATGACCCCTCCCCCCTCCATGAGCTGTGAACTAGTTCGGCAGTATAGATTGCAGGTGAAGGGCCCAAGGCGGCTGTCCCTACTGCCTACCCCTCCTCCCAGCCAAGCAATCTCTCTGTCCCGGCATTGTCCCGGATGGAAGTCTGGTGTCACGGTGGAAGTGTCACTCGATGGGAATTGGTTGTTTTGGCTGAAGTGTCGGCAGGTCAGGCGGTTTGCCGTGGAGTCAGTGTGAGTAAATATTGACTCTCCACTTCTGTACAACAATCCATCGTCTGCTGAGGAGATCGTGATAACAGACTTTTCTCAGGAGGATTGTGTGTACCGAAACAACCGAAACTCCACCGAGGTACACACACCCCCCCCACCGGGGATCCCAGGATGACGCACGGAGCAGACCCTAAGGGGGGGGGGATCAGATCTCCAGACATCATTCATAAACCCAGCCACACAGCTTACAATCTGATTGTACAATCTCCTTAAAGCCGGCCACACAGCTTACAATCTGATTGTACAATCTCCTTAAAGCCGGCCACACAGCTTACAATCTGATTGTACAATCTCCTTAAAGCCGGCCACACAGCTTACAATCTGATTGTACAATCTCCTTAAAGCCGGCCACACAGCTTACAATCTGATTTTACAATGACCAGTGTATGAGAAACAGCACACGGAGTCAATCAGCTCCTGACAAGAAGCACGCTGATAGGAGGAGAGAGCAGAGTGGCAGAGAGATGAGCTCATCAGTGTGCTGCTTCTCCTTTCACTGTCCAGTCATTGGTTGGGGGCTTATCCGGGATGACCTAAAGGAAGGGGGATTGGATGATTCTGGCCATCAGACTGAGGGCATCTTGTGGCAGAAGAGAAGTATTGCGGTGAGTGGGAGGGGGGTGGGGGACAGCCCTGGGATGGAGGTGAGTATTGCAGTGATAGCTGGTTGTGTTCTCTGTGGTATCTTCTGATCTCTGGGTGGAGTTGTGATGTAAGATATCGGTAAGTGGTTCAGATTAGAGGAAGATTCTTCCGTGAGATCCGCCGATTACTGAGAGTTACAGCTAATCCGTCCCTGACATCAGAGGCCAACTAAAGGATAAAGTTCTGTGCGGGGATCACATGTCCTCCAATCATCGGATCAGAGAGGAATGTGGAGGGATCACCGGACCGGCCGGGCAGAACCGAACCCACCCTACACATTATCTATCTATTGATCTGTCTATCAATCAATCAAACTATTGTCTGTCTGTCTATCTATTTATCTATCTATCTATTGATTGATTTATTGATTTATCTATCTATCTATCTTTCTATCTATATATATTCTATCGATCTATCTATGGAGCTATATATATCTATGTTAGATAGATAGATCAATAGAATATAGATCAATAGATAGATAGATCAATAGAATATAGATCAATAGATAGATCAATAGAATATAGATCAATAGAATATAGATATATAGATCGATAGATACATCAAGAGATCGGACAATAGATAGATCAATAGAAAATAGATATCTAGATCAATAGATAGGTCGATCTATCTATCTATCTATCTATCTATCTATCTATCTATCTATCTATCTATCTATCTATCTATCTATCTATCTATCTATCTATCTATCTATCCTATGTATGTATGTATCTATCTATATTCTATCCATCTACTAACAATTTATATATCTATTGTCTATCTATCTTCCTATCATCTATCTATTTATCTATCCATTCATATATATCTATCTATTGATCTATCTATCTATCTATGTATGGAGCTATATATCTACATTCTATTGCTCTATCTATCGATCGATTGATCTGATTCTCAGTGATGATCGATGGACAGCCCCCATAATCTCTTCACTCTCTATGGGACGTGTTGCGTCCTCCGGATTGTTCCGGAATGTGACGGTTGATCTCGTCTTCGGTTTCCGTCTCGCCGGGGGGGGGGGGTGACAGGTGGAGGTGCGCTGGGATGACGGCAGAGTCATTGTGTGACACAAGGACGAGGAATGTGGGGGTGGGGCAGAACAATTCCTCTCCGATCCCTCCAACCAAAGGTGACCACACACCCACAATGACACCATACCTGGGTACAGAGAGAGCGAATTGCTTAGATTTGTCCTCATTGTAATTGTGATAAATCTAGAAAAGATTGCAATGTGTGTGGCCAGCAGAATGAAGATCATACAGGGACTGTATAGGGGGTATGTATGTATATACTGTATATAGAGGTATAACATGAGGGTATAAATATGAGGTTACAATGCATCCGGAAAGGATTCACAGCGCTTCACTTTTTCCACATTTTATGTGACAGCCTTATTCTAAAATGGATTAAATTCATTATTTTCCTTAAAATTCTATAAACAATCCCCCATAATGACAACGTGAGAGAAGTTTGTGTGAAATCTTTGCAGATTTATTCAAAATAAAAAAGGAAAAAATCCCATGTACATAAGTGTCACAGACTCCTCCCATGTACATAAGTGTCACAGACTCCTCCCATGTACATAAGTGTCACAGACTCCTCCCATGTACATAAGTGTCACAGACTCCTCCCATGTACATAAGTGTCACAGACTCCTCCCATGTACATAAGTGTCACAGACTCCTCCCATGTACATAAGTGTCACAGACTCCTCCCATCACAGACTCCTCCCATGTACATAAGTGTCACAGACTCCTCCCATCACAGGCTCCTCCCATGTACATAAGTGTCACAGACTCCTCCCATCACAGGCTCCTCCCATGTACATAAGTGTCACAGACTCCTCCCATCACAGGCTCCTCCCGTGTACATAAGTATCACAGGCTCCTCCCATGTACATAAGTATCACAGGCTCCTCCCATGTACATAAGTATCACAGGCTCCTCCCATGTACATAAGTATCACAGACTCCTCCCATGTACATAAGTATCACAGACTCCTCCCATGTACATAAGTATCACAGACTCCTCCGATCACAGACTCCTCCCATGTACAGAAGTATCACAGACTCCTCCCATGTACAGAAGTATCACAGACTCCTCCCATGTACATAAGTACCACAGACTCCTCCCATCACAGACTCCTCCCATATAAATAAGTATCACAGGCTCCTCCCATGTACATAGGTATCACAGGCTCCTCCCATCACAGACTCCTCCCATATAAATAAGTATCACAGGCTCCTCCCATGTACATAAGTATCACAGACTCCTCCCATCACAGACTCCTCCCATGTGCATAAGTATCACAGACTCCTCCCATGTGCATAAGTATCATAGACTCCTCCCATCTACATAAGTATCACAGACTCCTCCCATGTACATAAATATCACAGACTCCTCCCATGTACATAAGTATCACCGGCTCCTCCCATGTACATAAGTATCACAGGCTCCTCCCATGTACATAAGTATCACAGGCTCCTCCCATGTACATAAGTATCACAGGCTCCTCCCATGTACATAAGTATCACAGGCTCCTCCCATGTACATAAGTATCACAGACTCCTCCCATGTACATAAGTATCACAGGCTCCTCCCGTGTACATAAGTATCACAGACTCCTCCCGTGTACATAAGTATCACAGACTCCTCCCATGTACATAAGTCTCACAGACTCCTCCCCTTTACATAAGTATCACAGACTCCTCCCATGTACATAAGTCTCACAGACTCCTCCCCTTTACATAAGTATCACAGACTCCTCCCATGTACATAAGTATCACAGGCTCCTCCCCTGTCCATAAGTATCACAGACTCCTCCCATGTACATAAGTATCACAGTCTCCTCCCATGTACATAAGTATCACAGGCTCCTCCCCTGTCCATAAGTATCACAGACTCCTCCCATGTACATAAGTATCACAGTCTCCTCCCATGTACATAAGTATCACAGACTCCTCCCATGTACATAAGTATCACAGACTCCTCCCATGTACATATATTACAGGCTCCTCCCATATCAATAAATATCACAGGCTCCTCCCATGTACATAAGTATCACAGGCTCCTCCCATGTACATAAGTATCACAGGCTCCTCCCATGTACATAAGTATCACAGACTCCTCCCATGTACATAAGTATCACAGACTCCTCCCATGTACACAGGCTCCTCCCATGTACATAAGTATCACAGACTCCTCCCATGTACACAGGCTCCTCCCATGTACATAAGTATCACAGACTCCTCCCATGTACACAGGCTCCTCCCATGTACATAAGTATCACAGGCTCCTCCCATGTACATAAGTATCACAGACTCCTCCCATGTACATAAGTATCACAGACTCCTCCCATGTACATAAGTATCACAGGCTCCTCCCATGTACATAAGTATCACAGACTCCTCCCATGTACATAAGTATCACAGGCTCCTCCCATGTACATAAGTATCACAGGCTCCTCCCATGTACATAAGTATCACAGACTCCTCCCATGTACATAAGTATCACAGGCTCCTCCCATGTACATAAGTATCACAGCCTTTGCTCAATACTTTGGTGAAGCCCCTTTGGCACCAATTACATCCTCCAGTCTTGTTGAGTATGATGCTACAAGCTTGGCACTCCTATTTTTGGGCAGTTTCTCTCATTCTTCTTTGTAGGACCTCTCAAGCTCCATCAGGTTGGATGGGGAATGTTGCCTCTGGCTCACTCCGTGCCATTTGCCGTGCGTCGCACTCAGTGCCAGGGTTGGTAAGTGTATGTCTTCTGACCAACCATTTTGTGAATAGATCTATTTTTACTCCTCTCTACTAAGATGGAGGTTTATTATATGTATATATCTTACAGGTTTGCACTGCATCAGCTCCTGATGAGTGGAGAAAACCATCCACGAAACGCGTCGAGCTACACTTGATGCTTCAACCTTAACTATTTGTACTCTTATGTCATCATCATTTTTAATATTTTTATATCATTACCAGTATTATGCCCTTTTCATAGCAGGTCCCGGGCACATCACTTCGGGCACCTACTATGACCATTATTATTACCAGGTGATTTAAACTCCAGCTACCAGGTTCCGGGCATGCCACTTCTGGCACTTATTATGATTATTATCATGGCTATGTGATTATAATTCCAGTTACCGTTGTACCATTAGTATTTCTATTACCATCTATTTAGTATGATTTTATATCTACTGTATGTATTTTTCCATACTATATGCTTTATTTTTATGAAAAAACATATATGTGTGTTGATATTTGTGAAATCCTTGTATTCTATTTACTATGACTATTAAATTAACATCTTTCAACCCTCCGCATTCCAACCGCTTCATTTAAAGTCCCAACTCCCCTTTTTGTATTCTCCTTTATTATCTTGGCTGTGTGCTTAGGGTCGTTGTCCTGTTGGAAGATGAACCTTTGCCCCAGGCTGAGGTCCAGAGCGCTCTGGAGAAGATTTTCATCAAGGATGTCTGTACATTGCTGCATTCATCTTTCCCTCCATCCTGACTAGTCTCCCAGTCCCTGCCGCTGAAAAACATCCCTGCAGCATGATACTGCCACCACCAGTAGGGATGGTATTGGCCAGGTGACGAGCTGTGCCTGGTTTCCTCCAGACATGACGCTTGCCATTCAGTCCAAAGAGTTCAATCTTTGTATCATCAGACCAGAGAATTTTGTTTCTCATGGTCTGAGAGTCCTTCAGGTGCCTTTTGGCAAACTCCAGGCGGGTTGTCATGTGCCTTCTGGAAGGTTCTCCTCTCTCCACAGAGAAATGCTGGAGCTCTGTCAGTGACCATCGGGTTCTTGGTCACCACCCTGACTAAGGCCCTTCTCCCCCGATCGCTCAGTTTGGCCGGACGGCCCGCTCTAGGAAGAGTGCTGGTGGTTCCAAACTTCTTCCATTTACAGATGATGGAGGCCACTGTGCTCATTGGGACCTTCACTGCTGCAGAAGTGTTTCTGTACCCTTCCCCCGATCTGTGCCTCCATACAATCCTGTCTCTGAGGTCTACAGACAATTCCTTGGACTTCATGGCTTGGTTTGTGCTCTGACATGCACTGTTACCTGTGGGACCTTCTATAGACAGGTGTGTGCCTTTCCAAATCATGTCCAATCACCTGAATTTACCACAGGTGGACTCCAATCAAGTTGTAGAAACATCTCAAGGATGATCAGTGGGAACAGGATGGAGCTGAGCTCAATTCTGAGGGTCATGGCAAAGGCTGTGATATTTATCTATGGTGTATATCCAGGTTATGTGGCTATATAATGGATAGGGGTCTTCAAAAAGTTTCCACACTTTTATATATATATATATATATATATATAATTTAATATGTAATAAAAAGCTCAAAAATGTTTTGAAGACCCCTCGTATCTCTGAGGGATGTAGAGAGACGATGACCTCATATACAGTTGGATCGGTTCGCGTTGTTCGCGTCATTTTATTGGCAATAACAGATCTGATTGGTTTTATATGTTATTCAGATGTTATTGTATTCATTTTATGTGTTCTTTCCACAGTTATTGCTTCATCTTTGAAGTTCCGGGTTGTTTACTGGCTCTATTTTACGGGCGGGAATGAGCTCGGATCTCACTGTCTATGACGTCACACAAATGTCAATAAAAGGGTGCAGAATTTGCTAACCAAAAATAAACGGTAATAAATTGCTTCATGGGACCTTAACGATCGACTGTTTGCCTTTCGCCTCCATAGGAAGGAGATCTCTGGAAGGAACTTCTGGAGTCACAATACAGAGACAAGTATGGGGGAAGTCATGGTTGGGCCCTTAGACTTCCTGGGGCCTCGGGTACAGCTGCCCCTCCTGCACTTCACCCTATACAATTTCATTCCGGATCACACAGACGTGTTTATGGAGAGGTGCGGCCCGTTCTCCTGTTTTATAGGGAAAGGTGAAATTTTTATGATCATCTGCTGAGGTCACATGATGGCCACCTTCTGCACCCTGACCTGGTCCCGGAGAGGAGGGGGTATAAACAGGGCCCATGTGTGGGTGACATGTGCTGAGAACAACCATAAATGAGCGAAACCGTCACACCGCTGGCTATCGTGGACTTTTATTTCTAATTTTTAGTAAGGGTTGCTCTAGCCAGAACTGGCACTTCAGTGTTTGGTGGATGTGGGGGAAGTAAAGCACCAGATATCGATTATAAGGGACATTTGACAATCAAAGGGGAGGTGGTGGCAGAACATCTACATGAGCACCTCTGCTGGGAGCTTAGAAATTACCCTCACATGTTCTTTGAGCAAAATGCACCAGTTCCTCAAGGGTGTTCCTGTAATCTCCACTCTTCTCAGGGCCATGCTCATAGTCTGCACTTTCCTCAGGGGCATTACCATAATCCCAACACTCCTCAGGGGCATTACCGTAATCTCCACTCTCCTCAGGGGATTTACCAAAATCTCCACTCTCCGTAGAGGTATTACCATAATACTCACTCTCCTCAGAGACATTCCTGTAATATTTACTCTCCTCAGGGGGGTTATCATAATCCTCACTGTACTCAGGGGCATTACCGAAAGCTCCACTCTCCTCAGGGGCATTACCATAATCACCACACTCCACAGAGGCATTATTGCAATCTCTGCTTTCCTCAGGGGCATTACCATATTCCCTATACTCCTGGACATTTCTGTAATCTCCACTCTACTCAGGGGCATTATCATAATCTTCACTCTCCTCAGGGGCATTACCATAATCTTCACTCTCCTCAGGGGCATTACCATAATCCCTACACTCCTCAGGGGCTTTCCTGTAATCTTCGCTCTTCTCAGGGGGATTACCTTAATCTCCGCTCTCCTCAGGAGCATTCTTGCAATCTCTGATCTCAGGAGCATTACCTTAATCCCTACACTCGTTAGGGAAATTCCTGTAATCTTTCCTCAGGGGCATTACCCTATTCCCTACACTCCTCAGGGGCATTCCTGTAATCTCCACTCTCCTCAGGGGCATTACCAGAATCTCCACTCTCCTCAGGGGCATTCTTGCAATCTCTGCTCTCCTCAGGCACATTACCATAATCCCTACACTCCTCCTTAGGGGCATTCCTGTAATCTCCACTCTCCTCAGGAGCATTATAATAATCCCTACACTCCTCAGGGGCTTTTCTGTAATCTTCGCTCTCCTCAAGGGCATTACCATAATCTCCACTTTCCTCAGGGGCATTCTTGCAATCTCTGGTTTCCTCAGGAGCATTACCTTAATCCCTACACTCGTTAGGGAATCTCCTGTAATCTCTCCTCAGGGGCATTACCATATTCCCTACACTCTTCAGGGGCTTTTCTGTAATCTTTGCTCTCCTCAGGGGCATTCTTGCAATCTCTGCTTTCCACAGGGGCATTACTATATTCCCTATACTCCTGGACATTCCTGTAATCTCCACTCTACTCAGGGGCATTACCATAATCTTCACTCTCCTCAGGGGCATTACAATAATCCCTACACTCCTCAGGGGCTTTCCTGTAATCTTCACTCTCCTCAGGGGCATTACCATAATCTCTGCTCTCCTCAGAGGCATTTTTGCAATCTCTGCTCTCCTCAGAGGCATTTTTGCAATCTCTGCTTTCCTCAGGGGCGTTATCATAATCCCTTCACTCCTTAGGGGCATTTCTGTAAATCTCCACTCTCCTCAGGGCTTTACCATAATCCTCACTGTCCCCAGGGTCATTACCATAATGTCCACTCTCCTCAGGGGCATTACCATAATCTCCACTGTCCTAAGGGGCATTACCATAATCTCCACTGTCCTAAGGGGCATTACGATAATCTCCACTGTCCTAAGGGGCATTACCATAATCTCCACTGTCCTCAGGGGCATCACTATAATCCCTACTCTCCTTTGGGGCATTCCTGTAATCTCCACTGTCCTTGGGGGCATTCCCATAATCTCCGCTCTCCTGGGGGGTGTTCCTATAACATCTGCTCTCCTTGGTGGCATTCTCTTAATCTTCAGACAGCTCTGACTTCCTGACCTGGTTGAATTTCTGCCGGTTGGCTGTCTAGAAGGTCCTTGCTCAGAGAAGTGGATAGATGTCCCGTATAATTGTTGTGAAAATGAAAATCATCCAGCTGGCAGTTGGCTGTTTTCAGATTCCACCAATCGTACCATAAAGTCCTCCATTGGCCCCAATAGACTGGAGTCATCGTCTCATTTTTTGTGTGACCAGTCCATACTGACTCCAATCATTTTATATATATATATACAGTATATATCTCACGAGGACCCAGGAAAGTGGGGGATGTCTCTGGAGGACTCTGTGTGGGGGGGGATGTTTTTGGAGGTGCGTACAATAATATAGGTGATGACACCGCTGTGGCAGTGGCGTTGTTTTGGCTCTCATTGTTCTGGGGGGATGGTTGCACCTTGGCATTGTGTCCTGTGTTTGCTCAGACTTACGAAGGTAATAGGAGGAGACAATGGAGGAGCGCAGAGTCCAGGGGGAGGAGGGCTCATACCCAACATAAAGTCATCTCTATCCTCTGTGTTCTCCACCCTCTGTGTCGTCCATCCTCTGCTTCCTCCATCCTCTGTGTCCTCCATCCTCTGTGTTCTTCATCCTCCGTGTCCTCCATCCTCCGTGTTCTCCATCCTCTGTGTCCTCCATCCTCTGTGTCCTCCATCCTCTGTTTTCTTCATCCTCCGTGTCCTCCATCCTCCGTGTTCGCCATCCTCCGTGTCCTCCATCCTCCGTGTCCTCCATCCTCCGTGTTCTCCATCCTCCGTGTTCTCCATCCTCTGTGTCCTTCATCCTCTGTGTCCTCCATCCGCCGTGTTCTCCATCCTCCGTGTCCTCTATCTTCCGTGTTCTCTATCCTCCGTGTCCTCCATCCTCCGTGTGCTCCATCCTCCGTGTTCTCCATCCTCCGTGTCCTCCATCCTCCGTGTCCTCCATCCTCTGTGTTCTCCATCCTCCGTGTTCTCCATCCTCCGTGTCCTCCATCCTCTGTGTTCTCCATCCTCTGTGTTCTCCATCCTCTGTGTAATCGATATTCCAATCGCACACGTTCCTGGTCAAATGGCACACAAATAATGGGTGCTGCAGCGATTACCAGTTGGGTTCTGGAAGCATCAAACAAACGTACATCTTCGCCTGCACACCATGGATCAGCAAACAGTTGTCCAAGAAGGTTTTTTAATGGAAAGAAGTTACATCACAAAAGAGGTGCAATGTTTCGGGGCCGCGCAGGACCCCTTCGTCATCACTTGCCTGAGGAAGGGGTCCTGCGCGGCCCCGAAACGTTGCACCTCTTTTGTGATGTAACTTCTTTCCATTAAAAAACCTTCTTGAACAACTGTTTGCTGATCCATGGTATGCTGACGAAGATGTACGTTTGCTCCATCCTCTGTGTTCTCCACCCTCTGCGTCCTCCATCCTCTGTGTTCTCCATCCTGTGTGTTCTCCATCCTCCATGTCCTCCATCTTCCGTGTCTTCCATCCTCCGTGTTCTCCATCCTCTGTGTTCTCCATCCTCTGTGTTCTCCATCCTCCGTGTCCTCCCACCTCCGTGTTCTCCGCCCTCTGTGTTCTCCGCCCTCTGTGTTCTCCATCCTCTGTGTTCTCCATCCTCTGTGTTCTCCATCCTCCGTGTCCTCCATTCTCCGTGTGCTCCATCCTCTGTGTTCTCCATCCTCCGTGTTCTCCATCCTCCGTGTCCTCCTTCTTGAACAACTGTTTGCTGATCCATGGTATGCTGGCGAAGATGTACGTTTGCTCCATCCTCTGTGTTCTCCACCCTCTGCGTCCTCCATCCTCTGTGTCCTCCATCCTGTGTGTTCTCCATCCTCCGTGTCCTCCATCTTCCGTGTCCTCCATCCACCGTGTTCTCCATCCACCGTGTTCTCCATCCTCTGTGTTCTCCATCCTCTGTGTTCTCCATCCTCCGTGTCCTCCCACCTCTGTGTTCTCCGCCCTCTGTGTTCTCCATCCTCTGTGTTCTCCATCCTCTGTGTTCTCCATCCTCCTTGTCCTCCATCCTCCGTGTCCTCCATTCTCCGTGTTCTCCATCCTCTGTGTTCTCCATCCTCTGTGTTCTCCATCCTCCGTGTCCTCCCACCTCTGTGTTCTCCGCCCTCTGTGTTCTCCATCCTCTGTGTTCTCCATCCTCTGTGTTCTCCATCCTCCTTGTCCTCCATCCTCCGTGTCCTCCATTCTCCGTGTTCTCCATCCTCTGTGTTCTCCATCCTCTGTGTTCTCCATCCTCCGTGTTCTCCATCCTCCGTGTCCTCCTTCTTGAACAACTGTTTGCTGATCCATGGTATGCTGGCGAAGATGTACGTTTGCTCTATCCTCTGTGTTCTCCACCCTCTGCGTCCTCCATCCTCTGTGTCCTCCATCCTCTGTGTCCTCCATCCTGTGTGTTCTCCATCCTCCGTGTCCTCCATCTTCCGTGTCCTCCATCTTCCGTGTTCTCCATCCTCCGTGTTCTCCATCCTCTGTGTTCTCCATCCTCTGTGTTCTCCATCCTCCGTGTCCTCCCATCTCTGTGTTCTTCGCCCTCTGTGTTCTCCATCCTCCTTGTCCTCCATCCTCCGTGTCCTCCATTCTCTGTGTCCTCCATTCTCTGTGTTCTCCATCCTCTGTGTTCTCCATCTTCTGTGTTCTCCATCCTCTGTGTTCTCCATCCTCCGTGTTCTCCATCCTCCGTGTTCTCCATCCTCCGTGTCCTCCATTCTCCGTGTCCTCCATTCTCCGTGTTCTCTATCCTCCGCGACCTCCATCCTCCGTGTCCTCCATCCTCCGTGTCCTCCATCCTCCGTGTCCTCCATCCTCCGTGTCCTCCATCCTCCTTGTCCTCCATCCTCCGTGTCCTCCATCCTCCGTGTCCTCCATCCTCCGTGTCCTCCATCCTCCTTGTCCTCCATCCTCCGTGTCCTCCATCCTCCGTGTCCTCCATCCTCCTTGTCCTCCATCCTCCGTGTCCTCCATCCTCCGTGTCCTCCATCCTCCGTGTTCTCCATCCTCCTTGTCCTCCATCCTCCGTGTCCTCCATCCTCCGTGTCCTCCATCCTCCGTGTCCTCCATCCTCCTTGTCCTCCATCCTCCGTGTCCTCCATCCTCCGTGTTCTCCATCCTCCGTGTCCTCCATCCTCCGTGTCCTCCATCCTCCGTGTCCTCCATCCTTCCGTGTCCTCCATCCTCCTTGTCCTCCATCCTCCGTGTCCTCCATCCTCCGTGTTCTCCATCCTCCTTGTCCTTCATCCTCCGTGTCCTCCATCCTCTGTGTTCTCCATCCTCTGTGTTCTCCATCCTCTGTGTTCTCCATCCTCTGTGTTCTCCATCCTCCGTGTCCTCCATCCTCCGTGTTCTCCATCCTCTGTGTTCTCCATCCTCCGTGTTCTCCGCCCTGTGCTCTATAGGGGAATTAAGGAGGACTCCGCTCAGATTTACCTCGGGCCCGGTGGCAGGGTGGGGCCCATTCCGGGAATGTGGGAACTTTCAGATTTATTGGGTGTTTTTGGAGCAGATGATGTCGGGATTTTTTGGATTTTTGCCATTTATTGTTTTATCACACTGATAATAAAGCCATAAAAGCTTCCGGCGATGACTTCTCACCCAGGAATCGTACCCACAGAAAGAGTTCAGGAAAAAGTGACGGAGGGGGGGTGGAAGGGGGGGCGGGTAATGTTCATCCTCAGATTCAGGGGGATATAGACTGAGCCCGGGTCAGGAGAACCTATGGGGGGGGGGTACTTCAATGAGGGGAAGGGATCACTATAGGGGGAAGGGATCACTATAGGGGGAAGGGATCGCTATGGGGGGAAGGGATCGCTATGGGGGGAAGGGATCGCTATGGGGGAAGGGATCACTATGGGGGGAAGGGATCGCTATGGGGGGAAGGGATCGCTATGGGGGAAGGGATCACTATGGGGGGAAGGGATCGCTATGGGGGGGGGACGGGAACACTATATGGGGAAGGGATCGCTATAGGGGGGAAGGGATCGCTATGGGGGAAGGGATCGCTATGGGGGAAGGGATCGCTATGGGGGACGGGAACACTATAGGGGGGGAAAGGATCACTATGGGGGGGAAGGGATCGCTATGGGGGGGAAGGGATCGCTATGGGGGGGACGGGAACACTATAGGGGGAAGGGATCGCTATAGGGGGGAAGGGATCACTATAGGGGGGAAGGGATTGCTATGGGGGAAGGGATCGCTATGGGGGGACGGGAACACTATAGGGGGAGGGGATCATTATGGGGGGAGGGGATCACTATAGGGGGAAGGGATAACTATGGGGGTAGGGGATCACTATAGGAGGGAAGGGACACTATAGGGGGGAAGGGATCACTATGGGGGGAAAGGGATCACTATGTGGGGGAAGGGATCACTATAGGGGGAAGGGATCGCTATGGGGGAAGGGATCACTATGGGGGGGAAGGGATCGCTATGGGGGAAGGGATCGCTATGAGGGACGGGAACACTATAGGGGGGGAAGGGATCACTATAGGGGGGAAGGGATCGCTATGGGGAAGGGAACGCTATGAGGGACGGGAACACTATAGGGGGGGAAGGGATCACTATGGGGGGGAAGGGATCGCTATGGGGGGGACGGGAACACTATAGGGGGAAGGGATCACTATAGGGGAGGAAGGGATCACTATAGGGGAGGAAGGGATCACTATGGGGCGAAGGGATCACTATAGGGGAGGAAGGGATCACTATGGGGGGAAGGGATCGCTATAGGGGGAGGGGATCACTATAGGGGGAAGGGATCACTATGGGGGGAGGGGATCGCTATAGGGGGAGGGGATCACTATAGGGGGAAGGGATCACTATGGGGGGAGGGGATCACTATAGGAGGGAAGGGACACTATAGGGGGGAAGGGATCACTATGGGGGGAAAGGGATCACTATGTGGGGGAAGGGATCACTATAGGGGGGAAGGGATTGCTATGGGGGAAGGGATCACTATGGGGGGGGATCGCTATGGGGGGGACGGGAACACTATAGGGGGAGGGGATCACTATAGGGGGGAAAGGATTGCTATGGGGGAAGGGATCGCTATGGGGGGGGACGGGAACACTATAGGGGGAAGGGATCACTATGGGGGGGAAGGGAACACTATAGGGGGGAAAGGATTGCTATGGGGGGAGGGGATCGCAGTGCCCACCGAGGACTCCAATTGCTATTATACACACTTCCCACACTTTATACATTGTTATCGTCCCCATATACACTTCCCACACTTTATACATTGTTATCGTCCCCATATACACTTCCCACACTTTATACATTGTTATCGTCCCCATATACACTTCCCACACTTTATACATTGTTATCGTCCCCATATACACTTCCCACACTTTATACATTGTTATCGTCCCCATATATACTTCCCACACTTTATACATTGTTATCGTCCCCATATACACTTCCCACACTTTATACATTGTTACTTTTATCTTTCTCTAAATAATGAGAAGTTGTAGAATAATATTTGATTAGCAGAGTGGAGGGGGAGGGGTGCTGGGACCTTTTCCAGGGACAACTTTCCCGGAGTCAGGAGCTCCTCACAGTCACCATTCCAGGACCTTTCCTCCGGGATTTGCCCCCCACCCCCCCTCAGGTGAAATCTGTGGAAAGAGTTAATGGTCTCAAGTATCTAAAAATAAGTCAGTAAATTTGTTTAGTGACCTCACAGGTCCTTCACTGCCGAGTGACACAGAACGCCTATCGGGCGGGGCGGGGGAGGGGGGGGGCTGATCCACCTGCCTACAGGTGCCCGAGGGACTGAAGTTCTGGCAGACGGACAGAAGGAGAGACAGACGTAGGAGCAGCCAAGATGTCCAAAACCAGGACCCTTACCGCCCTCCTCATCCTCGCTCTATGTAAGTGCCGCACAAAATGGGGGTCAGGGGGGGGGTCCTACCAAGTGTAGATGATGGGAATACATTTTGGGGTGTTGGAGGTATCTGAGCCTTAAACTTCTCAAATGGGGAGCGTGGGGTGTTGGGGGGTCCAAAATGTAAACCTCTCCTGGGAGGAAGGTGGGGGGGGGATGTTGAGGGCCCAAACAAAAAAAGGAGCCCCGTGTGATTCTAAGAAGATCAGGTGACATCTGTTCCGAAGATCCAGAATCTGACCTCTGATGGAAATGGTAGAAGATGTAGAAGGTGGAAGGACCCCTTAAGAAGACACAGTCAAGGGACCCTTCAGTCTGGAGAAGAAGAGATTCAAAGGACCCTCCAGTCTGGAGAAGAGGAGATTCAAAGGACCCTCCAGTCCGGAGAAGAAGAGAGTTAAGGGACCCTCCAGTCTGGAGAAGAAGAGAGTTAAGGGACCCTCCAGTCTGGAGAAGAAGAGAGTTAAGGGACCCTCCAGTCTGGAGAAGAAGAGAGTTAAGGCACCCTCCAGTCTGGCGAAGAAGAGAGTTAAGGGACCCTCCAGTCTGGAGAAGAAGAGAATCAAGGGACCCTCCAGTCTGGCGAAGAAGAGAGTTAAGGGACCTTCCAGTTTGGAGAAGAAGAGAGTCAAGGGACGCTCCAGTCTGGAGAAGAAGAGAGTCAAGGGACGCTCCAGTCCGGAGAAGAAGAGAGTCAAGTGACGCTCCAGTCCGGAGAAGAAGAGGGTCAAGGGTCCCTCCAGTCCAGAGAAGAAGAGAGTCAAGGGACCCTCCAGTCTGGAGAAGGGGAATTTTCGGGGACTGAGGCCTCAGAGTTCTCAATACAGTACGTTTTTTCTCCTGCGCAGGTGTCAGCCCCCCAATGTTTTATTGGAGGGGCAAAGCAACAAAATCCCTCTTATCGTAGGAGCCAGAGGGGCAGAATGTAGTGGGATCAATCTGTGTTGGGATCGAATGTACTGGGGCCCGATCTGAGCTGGGATCGAATGTACTGGGGTCCGATATGAGTTGGGATCGAATGTACTGGGGTCCGACCTGAGCTGAGATTGAATGTACTGGGGTCCTATCTGAGCTGGGATCGAATGTACTGGGGTCCGATCTGAGCTGGGATCGAATGTACTGGAGTCTGATCTGAGCTGCGATCAAATGTACTGGGGTCCGATCTGAGCTGGGATCAAATGTGCTGGGGTCAAATCTAAGCTGGGATCTAATGTACTGGGGTCCGATCTGAGCTGGGTTTGAATATACTGGGATAGAATGCACTGAGATCCAATCTGAGCTGAGAATTAGTATTTGGGGTCCCTGTTGAGTAGACCCCCACCCTAAATGTTGTCTGGGAGAACTGGGTCCTCAAAGGTGTTTTGAGTACTAAGAAATTTTTAGAAGACATCGAATGTACTGGGAATGGGTGGGAGCCTCGTAATTTAGAATATGTTTTGGGGTCCCCATCAAATTTAATAGTAGTTAGTTTAATAGTAATAGGAAACTTCATCGCTTGAGGGACAGAAGAGCAGGACACCAACCATTCGGGCCGGGTCTGACCTGAGGGATTTGGGGTCCCTGATGAACATTCCCCGGCCTTAAATATTGTCAATGAGGACGTTGAGTTAAGAGGACATTTGGTTTTTAAAATCAATGTTCAGGAGACACAGAAAGTAGGGTGACAAGATCCATGGGGGTCCCAAAATTGAGGATATGTTTTGGGGTCTCTGCTGAGCATACACCAGCCTTCAACTATTGTGGAGCTGAGGATGGAGCCATCTGGTAGGGATCAGTATAAGCTGTAGATGTTGGGGGGCCCCCAGGATGTGACTTGGGGGCTGCTTTGACAGGGCCATCTTTTAAGGATCAGTTTAAGCTGTAGATGTTTGGGGGGCCCCCAGGATGTGACTTGGGGGCTTCTTCGGCAGGGCCATCTTATAAGGATCAGTATAAGCTGTAGATGTTGGGGGGCCCCCCAGGATGTGACTAGGGTGGCTTTTTTGGAGGGGCCATCTGGTAAGGATCAGTATAAGCTGTAGATGTTGGGGGGTCCCAGGATGTGGCTAGGGGGGGCTTCTTCGGCAGAGCCTTCTGATAGGGATCAGTATAAGCTGTAGATGTTGGGGGGGTCCCAGGATGTGGCTAGGGGGGGGCTTCTTTGGCAGAATGATCAGTATAAGCTGTAGATGTTGGGGCTAAGGATGTGACGGGGGGGGCTTATTTGACAGGGCCATCTTATAAGGATCAGTATAAACTGCAGATGTTGGGGTCCTAAGGATGTGACTAGGGGGGCTGCTTCGGCAGGGCCATCTTATAAGGATCAATATAAGCTGTAGATGTTGGGGGGCCTCCAGGATGTGACTAGGGGGGCTTCTTCAGCGGGGCCGTCTGGTAAGTATCAGTATAAGCTGTAGATGTTGGGGGGGCCCTAGGGTGTGATGGGGGGCTTTAACTATTGTAGAGCTGAGGATGGACAATTGTTTAGGGGAAGAGAAGATGAGGAGGCCACTTGTCGAGCCCTAATATTGGAGTAGATGTTAGGGGGGCCTAAGGATGTGACTGGGGGCTTCTTCGGTAGGGCAATCCGTCACCCATGGTCCTCCACTAAGGGGGTTAATAGAAATTGGTGGTGATTTTCAGCCATGCTAGAAGAATTATTTGTGTGTTCTGAGGGGACAATCCTTCCGCTGCCCCTGGGGTTGAGGTATAAGACGCATTTTATGGGGTTCGGCCATCGTTACGGGGTCAGCCTTTTATCTCTCCTCGCGGTGGGTGGATCTTATGACATTTTATTCTACGTGGAACTGAAAGATCCCCTAATGAAACATGTGAATGTAAAAGAACATTTTTTAAAAAATGTTTTACCTTAATTTTTGAGGAAAAGAAGTTACAATTCAAGATTTGTAAGATTTAGAGATTTCTATCTGTAACCTTCCATGGTTAAATCTTCTGTAGGGATTATCTGGCTGGGAGGAGAACGTTCTTTACTCATTAAGTCTGTAATCTCTTCTCTCCATCAGCTCAGGTGGAAGCTCTTTAATGTTGGAACGTTTCTCATAAGGAGACTTCCTGTAGAAGGTGATACGTTGTTCCGTGAAGGATGTTTATGAGATGAATTGTCCTTCTATTCCGAAAAAAGGGCCATGGCGGGAGCGGCTCTACAATAGTTCATTCTATAGCGGGTGCTATAATATATCATTTCCTTGTCAGATTTCTCTATGGCAACATTTTCTGTAGAAAGTTCCGTAATGTCATCTTCTAGTAAGATTGTTTTATGACGGTGTTCTCCATAAAAGGTTCTGTAATGTGGGCCTGAGGTTAGATTGTTCTATGATAACATTCTGTGTATAAAGTTCTGTAATGTCTTCCTCTGGTTAGATTGTTCTCTATTAATACCCTCTGTGGAAAGTTCCGTAATATCTTCTGGTAATATTGTTCTATAATGATGTTCTCCATAGAAAGTCCCGTAATGTCATCCTCTGGTTTGAATGTTCTAATGTTGATGTTCTCCATAAAAGATTCTATACTGCTGGCCTCCGGTTAGATTGTTCTGTGATAACATTCTGTGTAGAAAGTTCTGTAACATCTTTGTCTGGTATGACTGTTCTAGGATGATATTCTCTGTTCTTTCATGTCGTCTTCTAGTTAAAATGTTCTATGGCAATGTTCTTCGTAGAAAGTTGTCCTATGGTTAGATAGTTCTATGATGATGTTCTCCATAGAAAGTTCTGTAATGTCATCCTTTGGTTTGCTTGTTCTATGGCAATTTTCTCCATAAAAGGTTCTATAATGTCAGCCTCTGGATTGACTGTTCTATGATACCATTCTTTGTAGTAAAGTTCTGCAATGTCTTCCTCTGGTTAGATTGTTCTATGATAAGTAGAAAGTTCTGTAACATCTTTATCTGGTATGACTGCTCTATGATGATATCCTTCGTTCTTTCATGTCCTCTTCTAGTTAAATTGTTCTATGGCAATGTTCTCCATAAAAAGTTCTGTAATGTTATCCTTTGGTTAGATTGTTCTATGTGAACAATCATTGTAGAAAGTTCTGTACGTCTTTCTCTGGTTAGATTGTTCTATATTGATATTCTCTGTAGAAAGTTCTGTAATGTTGTTTTCTAGTTAAATTGTTCTATGGCAATGTTCTCCATAGAAAGTTCTGTGATTTTGTCCTTCGGTTAGATTGTTCTATGATGTTTTCCATAGAAAGTCCTGTAATGTCCTCCTCTGGTTTGATTGTTCTATCACAATGTTATCTGTAGATGGTTCTGTAATGTAGTCCTCTGGTTAGATTGTTCTATCACAATATTCTCAATAGAATGTTCTGTTACATCATCCTCAGGTTAGATTGCTCTATGGCAATGTCCTCCATAGAAGTGTCCATAATGTTATCTTCTGACTAGTTTGTTGTATGATGATGTTCTCTATGGAAAGTTCCTTAATGTCCTCCTTGACTAGATTGTTCTATGATAACATTCTTTGTAGAATGTTCTGTAATTTCTTCCTCTGGTTAGTTTGTTCTTTGACAATGTCCTCCATAAAAGTGTTCATAATGTTATCTTTGTTGTATGACGATGTTCTCTATGGAAAGTTCGTAACGTCTTCCCTGACTAGAATGTTCTATTATAACATTCTTTGTAGAACGATCTGTAACTTCTTCATTTGGTTAGATTGTTCTTTACTGATATTCTCTGTAGAAAGTTCTGTAACGCCTTCCTCTGCTTAGAGTGTTCTATGATATTCTCTGAAGAAAGTTTTGTCATGTTATCCTCTGGTTAGATTGTTCTATGATAACATTCCCTGTAGAAAGTTCTGTGATGTCTTTCTTTGGTTAGATTGTTCTATCTTGATATCCTCTGTAGAAATGTATGTAATGTCTTCTGGCTAGATTGTTCTATGGCAATGTTCCCTGAAGAAAGTTCTGTGATGCGGTCTTTTGGTTAGAATGCTCTATGATGATGTTCTCCATAGAAAGTCCCGTACTGTCATCCTTTGGTTGGATTGTTCTATCACAATATTCTCTGTCGATGATCCTGTAATGAAGTCTTCTGACCAGTTTGTTTTATTACACAGTTCTCTATGGAAGATCCCATATTTCTATGCTCCATAGAAAGTTCTGTTACTGTTACATCATCCTCTGGTTAGATTGTTTTATGACAATGATCTCCATAGAGGTTTCCATAATGTCACAGTCTGACTAAATTGTTCTTTGATGATGTTCTCCGTAGAGAGTTTTGTAATGTAATTTTCTGGTAGTATACTCTCTGTAGAAAGTTCCATAATGTTGATTTCTGACTAGATTTTTGTCTATGACTAGCTTTTCCATAGGAAGTTCTGTAATGTCATCTTCTTGCTAAATTATTCTATGATGATGTTCTCTGTAGAAGGTTCTAAAGTGTCAACCTCTGACTAGATTGTTCTATCACAGTGTTTTCCTTAGAAAGTTCTGTAATGTTGTCTTCTGGTTTGATTGTTCTATGAAGTTGTTCTCCGTAGAAGGTTCTGTAATGTCATCCTTTAGTTGTATTTTTCCATGCCGAAGTCTCTGTTGAAAATCTCAGTAATGGTGTCTTCTGGCTAGATTGGCTATGGCGATGTCTCTGTAGAAAGTTCTGTAATGTTGTTCTCTAGTCAGATTGTTCTATGATGGCGTTCTTAAAGAATTTATATCCGGGATAAAATAAATGGATAAATCCTTGTATGCGTGTGGGTACAGCCTTTATATGTGTTAAAGGGGCTTCATATATCAGGTGTGTCCTGCTGAAAATACCTGCGCCATGTGACCTCCATGTACAATTTCATCGCTTTCCCCCATTGACAGAAGTTTGAGATGGAAATCTGCGACATGAAATAAAAAAAATGTAAAAAAGTTAAAACTATTTGTGAAATTGTGGAAAAAATAGGCAGAATTATCAGATGCCGTATTTCCCGTGGAAGCAAATAAATCACTGCCCTCTCTTTTGGCAATCGAGATAATTGGTGGGGAGATAATTATTGGAGAGATGATTGGTAGGGAGATAATTGTTGGAGAGATTATTGGTGGGGAGATTATTGGTAGAGGGATAATTGGTGGAGAGATCTTTGGTGGTGAGATGATTGTTGGAGAGATTATTGGTGAAGAGAAAATTGATGGGGGGGGGTAATTATTGGAGAGATAATTTGTGGAGAGATGATTGGTGGGGAGGTAATTATTGGAGAGATAATTAGTGGAGAGATGATTGGTGGGGAGATAATTGGTGGGGAGATAATTGTTGGAGAGATTATTGGTGGGGAGATGATTGGTGGAGAGATTTTTGGTGGAAAGATGATTGGTGGGGAGATGATTGGTGGAGAGATGATTGGTGGGGAGATGAGTGGTGGAGAGATGATTGGTGGGGAGATGATTGGTGGAGAGATGATTGGTGGGGAGATGATTGGTGGGAAGATGATTGGTGGAGAGATTATTGGTGGAGAGATGATTGGTGGGGAGAAGATTGGTGGTGAGATGATTGGTGGTGAGATGATTGGTGGGGAGATGATTGGTGAAGAGATGATTGGTGGGGAGATGATTGGTGGGGAGCTGATTGGTGGGGAGATTATTGGTGGGGAGATGATTGGTGGAGACGTGATTGGTGGGGAGATCTTTGGTGGGGAGATGATTGTTGGAGAGATTATTGATGAAGATAAAATTGATGGGGAGGTAATTATTGGAGAGATAATTTGTGAAGAGATGATTGGTGGGGAGATAATTGGTGGGGAGATTGTTGGTGCAGAGATCCTTGGTGGGAAGATCTTTGGTGGGGAGATAATTGTTGGAGAGATTATTGGTGGGGAGATGATTGGTGGAGAGATTAGTGTTGGAGAGATGATTGGTGGAGAGATGATTGGGGGGGAGATGATTGATGGAGAGATGATTGATGGAGAGATGATTGGTGGAGAGATGATTGGTGGGTAGATGATTAGTGAAGAGATGATTGGTGGGGAGATTATTGTGGAGAGATGATTGGTGGAGAGATGACTGGTGGGGAGATGATTGGTGAAGAGATGATTGGTGGGGAGATTATTGGTGGAGAGATGATTGGTGGGGAGATGATTGGTGGAGAGATCCTTGGTGGGGAGATCTTTGGTGGGGAAATGATTGTTGGAGAGATTATTGGTGAAAATAAAATTGATGGGGAGGTAATTGTTGGAGAGATAATTTGTGGAGAGATGATTGGTGGGGACATTATTGGTGGGGAGATGATTGGTGGGGAGATGATTGGTGAAGAGATGATTGGTGGGGAGATGATTGGTGGGGAGCTGATTGGTGGGGAGATTATTGGTGGAGAGATGATTGGTGGGGAGATGATTGGTGGAGACGTGATTGGTGGGGAGATCTTTGGTGGGGAGATGATTGTTGGAGAGATTATTGATGAAGATAAAATTGATGGGGAGGTAATTATTGGAGAGATAATTTGTGAAGAGATGATTGGTGGGGAGATAATTGGTGGGGAGATTGTTGGTGCAGAGATCCTTGGTGGGAAGATCTTTGGTGGGGAGATAATTGTTGGAGAGATTATTGGTGGGGAGATGATTGGTGGAGAGATTAGTGTTGGAGAGATGATTGGTGGAGAGATGATTGGGGGGGAGATGATTGATGGAGAGATGATTGATGGAGAGATGATTGGTGGAGAGATGATTGGTGGGTAGATGATTAGTGAAGAGATGATTGGTGGGGAGATTATTGTGGAGAGATGATTGGTGGAGAGATGACTGGTGGGGAGATGATTGGTGAAGAGATGATTGGTGGGGAGATTATTGGTGGAGAGATGATTGGTGGGGAGATGATTGGTGGAGAGATCCTTGGTGGGGAGATCTTTGGTGGGGAAATGATTGTTGGAGAGATTATTGGTGAAAATAAAATTGATGGGGAGGTAATTGTTGGAGAGATAATTTGTGGAGAGATGATTGGTGGGGACATTATTGGTGGGGAGATGATTGGTGGGGAGATGATTGGTGGGGAGATGATTGTTGGAGAGATGATTGGTGGAGAGATAATTGGTGCGGAGATTATTGGTGGAAAGATGATTGGTGGGGAGATTATTGGTGGGGAGATTATTGGTGGATCCCCAATAGATTCCCTGACTGGTCACCTTCACCCAATCAGCTCTTTCTTCAAGGACCAATTATTGTCAGTAAAGGGTTAATAGAACATTATTTTGGGAATTTAAGAAATCTCTAGCTACCCTGGAATATCAGGATGTCCAATCTGTAGAATATTTGTTCAGGTTGTGGTGGGAATTGAAGGGAAAGGGGGTGCACTCTTCATCCAAGCCAAAAAATCAAGTCTCTGCAGTCTCCTCTCTGGACTCTGCTATCTCTGCGCTTTCCTCTCTGGACACTACTGTCTCTGCGCTCTCCTCCCTGGACTCTGCTGTCTCTGCGCTCTCCTCCCTGGGCTCTGCTGTCTCTGTGCTCTTCTCCCTGGACTCTGCTGTCTCTGTGCTCTTCTCCCTGGACTCTACTGTCTCTGCGCTCTCCTCCCTGGACTCTGCTGTCTCTGCGCTCTCCTCCCTGGGCTCTGCTGTCTCTGTGCTCTTCTCCCTGGACTCTGCTGTCTCTGTGCTCTTCTCCCTGGACTCTACTGTCTCTGCGCTCTCCTCCCTGGACTCTTCTGTCTCTGTGCTCTCCTCCCTGGACTCTGCTGTCTCTGTGCTCTTCTCCCTGGACTCTGCTGTCTCTCCTCTCTGGACTCTACTGTCTCTGCGCTCTCCTCCCTGGACTCTGCTGTCTCTGCGCTCTCCTCCCTGGGCTCTGCTGTCTCTGTGCTCTTCTCCCTGGACTCTGCTGTCTCTGTGCTCTTCTCCCTGGACTCTGCTCTCTCTGCGCTCTCCTCCCTGGACTCTGCTGTCTCTGCACTCTCCTCCCTGGACTCTGCTGTCTCTGCGCTCTCCTCCCTGGACTCTGCTGTCTCTGCGCTCTCCTCCCTGGGCTCTGCTATCTCTCCTCTCTGGACTCTGCTGTCTCTGTGCTCTCCTCCCTGGACTCTGCTGTCTCTGCACTCTCCTCCCTGGACTCTGCTGTCTCTGTGCTCTCCTCCCTGGACTCTGCTGTCTCTGCACTCTCATCCCTGGACTCTGCTGTCTCTGTGCTCTCCTCCCTGGACTCTGCTGTCTCTGCGCTCTCCTCCCTGGACTCTTCTGTCTCTGTGCTCTCCTCCCTGGACTCTGCTGTCTCTGTGCTCTTCTCCCTGGACTCTGCTGTCTCTCCTCTCTGGACTCTACTGTCTCTGCGCTCTCCTCCCTGGACTCTGCTGTCTCTGTGCTCTCCTCCCTGGGCTCTGCTGTCTCTGTGCCCTTCTCCCTGGACTCTGCTGTCTCTGTGCTCTTCTCCCTGGACTCTGCTGTCTCTGCGCTCTCCTCCCTGGACTCTTCTGTCTCTGTGCTCTCCTCCCTGGACTCTGCTGTCTCTGTGCTCTTCTCCCTGGACTCTGCTGTCTCTCCTCTCTGGACTCTACTGTCTCTGCGCTCTCCTCCCTGGACTCTGCTGTCTCTGTGCTCTCCTCCCTGGGCTCTGCTGTCTCTGTGCCCTTCTCCCTGGACTCTGCTGTCTCTGCGCTCTCCTCCCTGGACTCTGCTGTCTCTGTGCTCTCCTCCCTGGGCTCTGCTGTCTCTGTGCTCTTCTCCCTGGACTCTGCTGTCTCTGCGCTCTCCTCCCTGGACTCTGCTGTCTCTGCACTCTCCTCCCTGGACTCTGCTGTCTCTGCGCTCTCCTCCCTGGACTCTGCTGTCTCTGCGCTCTCCTCCCTGGGCTCTGCTATCTCTCCTCTCTGGACTCTGCTGTCTCTGTGCTCTCCTCCCTGGACTCTGCTGTCTCTGCTCTCTCCTCCCTGGACTCTGCTGTCTCTGTGCTCTCCTCCCTGGACTCTGTTGTCTCTGCACTCTCCTCCCTGGACTTTGCTGTCTCTGTGCTCTCCTCCCTGGACTCTGCTGTCTCTGCACTCTCCTCCCTGGACTCTGCTGTCCCTGCACTCTCCTCCCTGGACTCTGCTGTCTCTACACTCTCCTCCCTGGGCTCTGCTATCTCTCCTCTCTGGACTCTGCTGTCTCTGTGCTCTTCTCCCTGGACTCTGCTGTCTCTGCGCTCTCCTCCCTGGACTCTGCTGTCTCTGCACTCTCCTCCCTGGACTCTGCTGTCTCTGCGCTCTCCTCCCTGGACTCTGCTGTCTCTGCGCTCTCCTCCCTGGGCTCTGCTATCTCTCCTCTCTGGACTCTGCTGTCTCTGTGCTCTCCTCCCTGGACTCTGCTGTCTCTGCTCTCTCCTCCCTGGACTCTGCTGTCTCTGTGCTCTCCTCCCTGGACTCTGTTGTCTCTGCACTCTCCTCCCTGGACTTTGCTGTCTCTGTGCTCTCCTCCCTGGACTCTGCTGTCTCTGCACTCTCCTCCCTGGACTCTGCTGTCCCTGCACTCTCCTCCCTGGACTCTGCTGTCTCTACACTCTCCTCCCTGGGCTCTGCTATCTCTCCTCCCTGGACTCTGCTGTCTCTCCTCCCTGGACTCTGCTGCCTCTGCACTGTCCTCCCTGGACTCTGCTGTCTCTGTGCTCTCCTCCCTGGACTCTGCTGTCTCTGCACTCTCCTCCCTGGACTCTGCTGTCTCTGCGCTCTCCTCTCTGCACTCTACTGTCTCTGCGCTCTCCTCCCTGGACTCTGCTGTCTCTGTGCTCTCCTCCCTGGACTCTGCTGTCTCTGTGCTCTCCTCCCTGGACTCTGCTGTCTCTGCGCTCTCCTCCCTGGACTCTGCTGTCTCTGCGCTCTCCTCCCTGGACTCTGCTGTCTCTGCGCTCTCCTCCCTGGACTCTGCTGTCTCTGTGCTCTTCTCCCTGGACTCTGCTGTCTCTCCTCTCTGGACTCTACTGTCTCTGCGCTCTCCTCCCTGGAATCTGCTGTCTCTGCGCTCTCCTCCCTGGACTCTGCTGTCTCTGTGCTCTCCTCCCTGGACTCTGCTGTCTCTGTGCTCTCCTCCCTGGACTCTGCTGTCTCTGCGCTCTTCTCCCTGGACTCTGCTGTCTCTGTGCTCTTCTCCCTGGACTCTGCTGTCTCTCCTTTCTGGACTCTACTGTCTCTGCACTCTCCTCCCTGGACTCTACTGTCTCTGTGCTCTCCTCCCTGGACTCTGCTGTCTCTGTGCTCTCCTCCCTGGACTCTGCTGTCTCTGCACTCTCCTCCCTGGACTCTGCTGTCTCTGCGCTCTCCTCCCTGGGCTCTGCTATCTCTCCTCTCTGGACTCTGCTGTCTCTGTGCTCTCCTCCCTGGACTCTGCTGTCTCTGCGCTCTCCTCCCTGGGCTCTGCTATCTCTCCTCTCTGGACTCTGCTGTCTCTGCGCTCTCCTCTCTGGACTCTGCTGTCTCTGTGCTCTTCTCCCTGGACTCTGCTGTCTCTGTGCTCTTCTCCCTGGACTCTGCTGTCTCTGTGCTCTTCTCCCTGGACTCTGCTGTCTCTGTGCTCTTCTCCCTGGACTCTGCTGTCTCTGCACTCTCCTCCCTGGACTCTGCTGTCTCTGCGCTCCCCTCCCTGGGCTCTGCTGTCTCTCCTCCCTGGACTCTGCTGTCTCTGTGCTCTTCTCCCTGGACTCTGCTGTCTCTGCGTTCTCCTCCCTGGACTCTGCTGTCTCTGCACTCTCCTCCCTGGGCTCTGCTGTCTCTGTGCTCTTCTCCCTGGACTCTGCTGTCTCTGCGCTCTCCTCCCTGGACTCTGCTGTCTCTGTGCTCTTCTCCCTGGACTCTGCTGTCTCTCCTCTCTGGACTCTACTGTCTCTGCGCTCTCCTCCCTGGAATCTGCTGTCTCTGCGCTCTCCTCCCTGGACTCTGCTGTCTCTGTGCTCTCCTCCCTGGACTCTGCTGTCTCTGCGCTCTTCTCCCTGGACTCTGCTGTCTCTGTGCTCTTCTCCCTGGACTCTGCTGTCTCTCCTTTCTGGACTCTACTGTCTCTGCACTCTCCTCCCTGGACTCTACTGTCTCTGTGCTCTCCTCCCTGGACTCTGCTGTCTCTGTGCTCTCCTCCCTGGACTCTGCTGTCTCTGCACTCTCCTCCCTGGACTCTGCTGTCTCTGCGCTCTCCTCCCTGGGCTCTGCTATCTCTCCTCTCTGGACTCTGCTGTCTCTGTGCTCTCCTCCCTGGACTCTGCTGTCTCTGCGCTCTCCTCCCTGGGCTCTGCTATCTCTCCTCTCTGGACTCTGCTGTCTCTGCGCTCTCCTCTCTGGACTCTGCTGTCTCTGTGCTCTTCTCCCTGGACTCTGCTGTCTCTGTGCTCTTCTCCCTGGACTCTGCTGTCTCTGTGCTCTTCTCCCTGGACTCTGCTGTCTCTGTGCTCTTCTCCCTGGACTCTGCTGTCTCTGTGCTCTTCTCCCTGGACTCTGCTGTCTCTGCACTCTCCTCCCTGGACTCTGCTGTCTCTGCGCTCCCCTCCCTGGGCTCTGCTGTCTCTCCTCCCTGGACTCTGGTGTCTCTGTGCTCTCCTCCCTAGACTCTGCTGTCTCTGTGCTCTTCTCCCTGGACTCTGCTGTCTCTGCGTTCTCCTCCCTGGACTCTGCTGTCTCTGCACTCTCCTCCCTGGACTCTGCTGTCTCTGCGCTCTCCTCCCTGGGCTCTGCTGTCTCTGTGCTCTTCTCCCTGGACTCTGCTGTCTCTGTGCTCTTCTCCCTGGACTCTGCTGTCTCTGCGCTCTCCTCCCTGGGCTCTGCTATCTCTCCTCTCTGGACTCTGCTGTCTCTGTGCTCTCCTCCCTGGACTCTGCTGTCTCTGCACTCTCCTCCCTGGACTCTGCTGTCTCTGCGCTCTTCTCCTTGGACTCTGCTGTCTCTGCACTCTCCTCCCTGGACTCTGCTGTCTCTGCGCTCTCCTCCCTGGACTCTGCTGTCTCTGCACTCTCCTCCCTGGACTCTGCTGTCTCTGCGCTCTCCTCTCTGCACTCTACTGTCTCTGCGCTCTCCTCCCTGGACTCTGCTGTCTCTGTGCTCTCCTCCCTGGACTCTGCTGTCTCTGCGCTCTCCTCCCTGGACTCTGCTGTCTCTGCGCTCTCCTCCCTGGACTCTGCTGTCTCTGTGCTCTTCTCCCTGGACTCTGCTGTCTCTGTGCTCTTCTCCCTGGACTCTGCTGTCTCTCCTCTTTGGACTCTACTGTCTCTGCGCTCTCCTCCCTGGACTCTACTGTCTCTGTGCTCTCCTCCCTGGACTCTGCTGTCTCTGTGCTCTCCTCCCTGGACTCTGCTGTCTCTGCGCTCTCCTCTCTGGACTCTACTGTCTCTGCGCTCTCCTCCCTGGACTCTGCTGTCTCTGTGCTCTCTTCCCTGGACTCTACTGTCTCTGCGCTCTCCTCCCTGGACTCTGCTGTCTCTGCGCTCTCCTCCCTGGGCTCTGCTATCTCTCCTCTCTGGACTCTGCTGTCTGTGTGCTCTCCTCTCTGGACTCTGCTGTCTCTGTGCTCTCCTCCCTAGACTCTGCTGTCTCTGTGCTCTTCTCCCTGGACTCTGCTGTCTCTGCACTCTCCTCCCTGGGCTCTGCTGTCTCTGTGCTCTCCTCCCTGGACTCTGCTGTCTCTGCACTCTCCTCCCTGGACTCTGCTGTCTCTGCGCTCCCCTCCCTGGGCTCTGCTGTCTCTCCTCCCTGGACTCTGCTGTCTCTGTGCTCTCCTCCCTAGACTCTGCTGTCTCTGCGCTCTCCTCCCTGGACTCTGCTGTCTCTGCACTCTCCTCCCTGGGCTCTGCTGTCTCTGTGCTCTTCTCCCTGGACTCTGCTGTCTCTGTGCTCTTCTCCCTGGACTCTGCTGTCTCTGCGCTCTCCTCCCTGGGCTCTGCTATCTCTCCTCCCTGGACTCTGCTGTCTCTGCACTCTCCTCCCTGGACTCTGCTGTCTCTGCGCTCTTCTCCTTGGACTCTGCTGTCTCTGCACTCTCCTCCCTGGACTCTGCTGTCTCTGCGCTCTCCTCCCTGGACTCTGCTGTCTCTGCACTCTCCTCCCTGGACTCTGCTGTCTCTGCGCTCTTCTCCTTGGACTCTGCTGTCTCTGCACTCTCCTCCCTGGACTCTGCTGTCTCTGCGCTCTCCTCCCTGGACTCTGCTGTCTCTGCACTCTCCTCCCTGTACTCTGCTGTCTCTGTGCTCTTCTCCCTGGACTCTGCTGTCTCTGCACTCTCCTCCCTGGACTCTGCTATCTCTTCTCTTTGGGCTCTACTGTCTCTGCGCTCTCCTCCCTGGACTCTGCTGTCTCTGTGCTCTTCTCCCTGGACTCTGCTGTCTCTGCACTCTCCTCCCTGGACTCTGCTATCTCTTCTCCCTGGACTCTGCTGTCTCTGCGCTCTCCTCCCTGGACTCTGCTGTCTCTGCGCTCTCCTCCCTGGACTCTGCTGTCTCTGCGCTCTCCTCCCTGGACTCTGCTGTCTCTGCGCTCTTCTCCCTGGACTCTGCTATCTCTTCTCTCTGGGCTCTACTGTCTCTGCGCTCTCCTCCTGGACTCTTCTGTCTCTCCTCCCTGGACTCCAGACTCTTCTTTCTCTCCTCTCCAGACTCTTCTGTCTCTCCTCTCCAGACTCTTCTGTCTCTCCTCTCCAGACTCTTCTGTCTCTTCTCTCCAGACTCTTCTGTCTCTCCTCCCTGGACTCCAGACTCTTCTGTCTCTCCTCCCTGGACTCCAGACTCTTCTGTCTCTCCTCCCTGGACTCCAGACTCTTCTGTCTCTCCTCTCCAGACTCTTCTGTCTCTCCTCTCCAGACTCTTCTGTCTCTCCTCTCCAGACTCTTCTGTCTCTCCTCTCTGGACTCTTCTGTCTATCCTCTCTGGACTCTTCTGTCTTTCTTCTCCAGACTCTTCTTTCTCTCCTCTCCAGACTCTTCTGTCTCTCCTCTCCAGACTCTTCTGTCTCTTCTCTCCAGACTCTTCTGTCTCTCCTCCCTGGACTCCAGACTCTTCTGTCTCTCCTCCCTGGACTCCAGACTCTTCTGTCTCTCCTCCCTGGACTCCAGACTCTTCTGTCTCTCCTCTCCAGACTCTTCTGTCTCTCCTCTCCAGACTCTTCTGTCTCTCCTCTCCAGACTCTTCTGTCTCTCCTCTCCAGACTCTTCTGTCTCTCCTCTCTGGACTCTTCTGTCTATCCTCTCTGGACTCTTCTGTCTTTCCTCTCCGGACTCTTCTGTCTCTCCTCTCTGGACTCTTCTGTCTCTCCTCTCCGGACTCTTCTGTCTCTCTTCTCCAGACTCTTCTGTCTCTCCTCTCCAGACTCTTCTGTCTCTCTTCTCCAGACTCTTCTGTCTCTCCTCTCTGGACTCTTCTGTCTATCCTCTCTGGACTCTTCTGTCTCTCCTCTCCAGACTCTTTTGTCTATCCTCTCTGGACTCTTCTGTCTCTCCTCTCTGGACTCTTCTGTCTCTCCTCTCCGGACTCTTCTGTCTCTCCTCTCCAGACTCTTCTGTCTCTCTTCTCCAGACTCTTCTGTCTCTCCTCTCTGGACTCTTCTGTCTATCCTCTCTGGACTCTTCTGTCTCTCCTCTCCAGACTCTTTTGTCTATCCTCTCTGGACTCTTCTGTCTCTCCTCTCTGGACTCTTCTGTCTCTCCTCCCTGGACTCCAGACTCTTCTGTCTCTCCTCTCCAGACTCTTCTGTCTCTCCTCTCTGGACTCTTCTGTCTCTCCTCTCTGGACTCTTCTGTCTCTCCTCTCTGGACTCTTCTGTCTCTCCTCTCCGGACTCTTCTGTCTCTCCTCTCCGGACTCTTCTGTCTCTCTTCTCCGGACTCTTCTGTCTCTCCTCTCTGGACTCTTCTGTCTCTCCTCCCTGGACTCCAGACTCTTCTGTCTCTCCTCCCTGGACTCCAGACTCTTCTGTCTCTCCTCTCCGGACTCTTCTGTCTCTCTTCTCCGGACTCTTCTGTCTCTCCTCTCTGGACTCTTCTGTCTCTCCTCCCTGGACTCCAGACTCTTCTGTCTCTCCTCCCTGGACTCCAGACTCTGCTGTCTCTCCTCTCCAGACTCTTCTGTCTCTCCTCTCCAGACTCTTCTGTCTCTCCTCTCCGGACTCTTCTGTCTCTTCTCTCCAGACTCTTCTGTCTCTCCTCTCCGGACTCTTCTGTCTCTCCTCCCTGGACTCTTCTGTCTCTCCTCTCCAGACTCTTCTGTCTCTCCTCTCTGGACTCTTCTGTCTCTCCTCTCCAGACTCTTCTGTCTCTCCTCCCTGGACTCCAGACTCTTCTGTCTCTCCTCTCCAGACTCTTCTGTCTCTCCTCCCTGGACTCCAGACTCTTCTGTCTCTCCTCTCTGGACTCTTCTGTCTCTCCTCTCCAGACTCTGCTGTCTCTCCTCCCTGGACTCCAGACTCTTCTGTCTCTCCTCTCCAGACTCTTCTGTCTCTCCCCTCCCTCCCTCCCTCCTTGGTTCGGCTCTGTGACCCGGCATGCCAAGCTGTGTGTTTTGGCATCAGTCTCTGCGCCCCGAGGAAGAGTCACCTCCAACCAAACAGGGCGAGAGAAGTTCACAGAGGGGAAATGATACGAGGCGGGGGAGGGGGGAGACATTCCACCAATATTAATAATCTGCAAAACAATGGAAAGGATATTGCAATGTACGTCCTCCACATTCCATTCCCATTATACCTGTATATAGTGCCGACATATACCACAGCGCAGTACAGCACATACTATACATTTCTATACTGTGGGATCAGATCTCTCATTTTCATGTTATCATTCCTGTTTCTTATTCTCTTTTAGCAATACGTGCAAACATTGCCACGAATGGTACGACCACTGCACCGCAAGCCACGGGTGTGACTACAGGAAGTAATACAAGTACCACAAATAGTACGGCCACTGCACCACCTGCCACAGGCACAGCCACAGTAAATAATACAAGTACCACAAATAATACTACCACTGGACCACCTGCCACGGGCACAACCGCAGTAAATAATACAAGTACCACAAATAGTACTACCACTGGACCACAATCCACGGGTGTGACTACAGTAAATAATACAAGTACCACAAATAGTACTACCACTGGACCGCAAGCCACGGGTGTGACTACAGTAAATAATACAAGTACCACAAATAGTACGGCCACTTCACCACCTGCCACGGGCACAACCACAGTAAATAATACAAGTACCACAAATAGTACTACCACTGGACCGCAAGCCACGGGTGTGACTACAGTAAATAATACAAGTACCACAAATAGTACGGCCACTGCACCACCTGCCACGGGCACAACCACAGTAAATAATACAAGTACCACAAATAGTACTACCACTGGACCACCTGCCACGGGCACAACCGCAGTAAATAATACAAGTACCGCAAATAGTACTACCACTGGACCACCTGCCACGGGCACAACCACAGTAAATAATACAAGTACCGCAAATAGTACTACCACTGGACCACCTGCCATGGGCACAACCACAGTAAATAATACAAGTACTGCAAATAGTACTACAGCTGCACCACCTGCCACGGGCACAATCACAGTAAATAATACAAGCACCGCAAATAGTACTACAGCTGCACCACCTGCCACGGGAACAACCACAGTAAATAATACAAGTACCGCAAATAGTACTACAGCTGCACCACCTGCCACGGGCACAACTGCAGTAAATAATACAAGTACCGCAAATAGTACTACAGCTGCACCACAAGCCACGGGCACAACTGCAGTAAATAATACAAGTACCGCAAATAGTACTACAGCTGCACCACAAGCCACGGGCACAACTGCAGTAAATAATACAAGTACCGCAAATAGTACTACAGCTGCACCACAAGCCACGGGCACAACCACAGTAAATAATACAAGTACCACAAATAGTACTACCACTGGACCACCTGCCACGGGCACAACCACAGTAAATAATACAAGTACCACAAATAGTACTACAGCTGCACCACAAGCCACGGGCACAACCGCAGTAAATAATACAAGTACCGCAAATAGCACTACAGCTGCACCACAAGCCACGGGCACAACCACAGTAAATAATACAAGTACCGCAAATAGTACTACAGCTGCACCACCTGCCACGGGCACAACCGCAGTAAATAATGCAAGTACCGCAAATAGCACTACAGCTGCACCACCTGCCACGGGCACAACCACAGTAAATAATGCAAGTACCGCAAATAGCACTACAGCTGCACCACCTGCCACGGGCACAACCAAAGTAAATAATGCAAGTACCGCAAATAGTACTACAGCTGCACCACCTGCCACAGGCACTACTCCAAGTAACACAAATTCTACAAATAGTACCTCAACTACTTCAAGCGCTGCAAGTACTGTGACATCCACAGCAAATTCAGCAACTTCAAATGCCACGGGGGCCACCTCACCCAGCACCTCTGTGGTACAGACCACAAGTCAGCTCATCACTCCTATCTACATGAGACTGCACATCACCAACCAGGTGTATTCCACCCTCCTCAATGACCCTACATCCACCCTCTTCCTGGACCTGCAGGCGAAGATCAAAAACCTGGTGAGGGGATTGTCTGGCCACGAATGTGCATTGTCCTCCCGCCACCCTCTGAGCATCTTCTAATCTTTTGTTTGTATTCTTTACAGTTTAACGACGTGTATAACTGCTCCACCTGCTTGACCCGTGACACCTACCTCGGTGTATTAATTCTGGCTTTCAGGTTAGTGCCGAATTTAAGTAATTTTTGTACAAACGGACAAGTGGTAGAAGAGAATGAATGGATAGGCCACGTTGGCAGAGGTCCAAGGTGACGATCTTTCCAGGGGAAGTAGTCTGCTATCTTATCAGACGTCCCTCTTATGTATACAAAGTCTAAACAATGGAGATCAAACTTCTGTATATTACATACAGTGCTGGAACAATAAGCCACAAAGGTCAGGAATAGGTGTGCCACGTAGGGGGGTTCATATCCCACGCCTCAGAGAATTCTTTATTTAAAATACAAACACCGGGCCCATTGAACTATCGCCGGGCCCCATGAACTATCCCCGGGCCCTATGAACTAACAAAGGCGTGACACTAAAAGGGTGACAGATTGTGACATTCGCTCTGGTGTGACAAACAATCACTACGTTCCCGTGGAATGTGACACGCGCCTCAGAAATGAGAAAATCTCTGTAGAATGTCACAATCTGTGCACCCTATGATGGAAGAGATTGGATATAATATCACATTAAACACCATGCTGTACGTGGCTCAGGCTCCTTATAACCCGTGGTCACTGCCACCTTCTAGTCTGCAACTTTTGTGCCACATTTTTTGCAGATATTTTCCTGCTGGAATTTATCACACTGGTAGTTTATAGGGTGCCACCACTACAAATCCACATCATGTACAGTGCCACCACTACAAATCAATGTCATGTACAGTGCCACCACTAAAAAATCCACGTCACGTACACTGCCATCACTACAAATCCACATCATGTACAGTGCCACCACTACAATTTCACATCATGTACAGTGCCATCACTACAAATCCACATCATGCACAGTGCCACCACTACAAATCCACGTTACGTACAGTGCCACAACTACAAAACCACACCATGTAGAGTGCCACCCCTACATATTCACGCCATGTACAGTGCCACTACTACAAATCAACATCATGTACAGTGCCACCACTACAAATCTACGTCATGTACAGTGCCACCACTACAAATCAACATCATGTACAGTGCCACCCCTACATATCCAAGCCATGTACAGTGCCACCATTACAAATACACATCATGTACAGTGCCACCACTACAAATTCACATCATGTACAGTGCCACCACTACAAATTCACATCATGTACAGTGCCACCACTACAAATCCACGTCATGTACAGTGCCACCCCTACATATCCAAGCCATGTACAGTGTCCCCACTACAAATCCACATAATGTACAGTGCCACCACTACAAAACCACATCATGTACAGTACCACCACTACAAATCCACATCATGTACAGTGCCCCCACTACAAATCCACATCATGTACAGTGAAATCCACATCATGTACAATGCCACCCCTGCATATCCACGCCATGTACAATGCCACCACTCCAAATCTACGTCATGTACAGTGCCCCCGCTCCAAATTCACATCATGTTCAGTGCCACCACTACAAATCCACATCATGTACAGTGCCCCCACTACAAATCCACATCATGTACAGTGAAATCCACATCATGTACAATGCCACCCCTGCATATCCACGCCATGTACAATGCCACCACTCCAAATCTACGTCATGTACAGTGCCCCCGCTCCAAATTCACATCATGTTCAGTGCCACCACTACAAATCCACGTCATGTACAGTGCCACCCCTACATATCCAAGCCATGTACAGTGCCACCATTACAAATCCACATCATGTACAGTGCCACCACTACAAATCCACATCATGTACAGTGCCACCACTACAAATCCACATCATGTACAGTGCCACCACTACAAATCCACGTCATGTACAGTGCCACCCCTACATATCCAAGCCATGTACAGTGCCACCACTACAAATCCACATCATGTACAGTGCCCCCACTACAAATCCACATAATGTACAGTGCCACCACTACAAAACCACATCATGTACAGTGCCACCACTACAAATCCACGTCATGTACAGTGCCCCCACTACAAATCCACATAATGTACAGTGCCACCACTACAAATCCACATCATGCACAGTGCCACCCCTGCATATCCACATCATGTACAGTGCCACCACTACAAATACATATCATGTACAGTGCCACCACTACAAATACATATCATGTACAGTGCCACCACTACAAATACATATCATGTACAGTGCCACCCCTACATATCCACGCCATGTACAGTGCCACCACTCCAAATTCACATCATGTACAGTGCCACCACTACAAATCCACATCATGTACAGTGCCACCACTCCAAATCCACATCATGTACAGTGCCACCACTCCAAATTCACATCATGTACAGTGCCACCACTACAAATCCACATCATGTACAGTGCCACAACTACAAAACCACACCATGTAGAGTGCCACCACTACAAATACACTGTGAATACTATGTCGATTTTTCATAGGTACTCTGTATCTACGCTGTAGATACTCTATGGATATGCTAAATACTATGTAGATACTATGTAGATACTCTGTGGATACACTGTAGGTGTACTGTAGATGCTCTGTGGATACTTTGGAGATACTCTGTAGATACTCTCTAGGCATAATGTAGATACTCTGTGGATACTCTGTAGATACTCTATGGATACTCTGTAGGTATACTGTAGATACTCTGTGGATACTTTGGAGATACTCTGTAGATACTCTCTAGGCATAATGTAGATACTCTGTGGATACTCTGTAGATACTCTATGGATACTCTGTAGGTATACTGTAGATACTCTGTAGATACTCTCTAGGTACTCTCTAGATACTCTCTAGATACTCTCTAGGTACTCTCTAAGTACTCTGTAGATACTCTCTAGGTACTCTGTAGGTACTCTGTAGATACTCTCTAGGTACTCTGTGGATACTCTCTAGGTATATTGTAGGTACTCTGTAGATACTCTCTAGGTACTCTGTAGATACTCTGTAGATACTCTCTAGGTACTCTGTAGATACTCTCTAGGTACTCTGTAGATACTCTGTAGATACTCTCTAGGTACCCTGTAGGTACTCTGTAGGTACTCTGTAGATACTCTCTAGGTACTCTGTGGATACTCTCTAGGTATATTGTAGGTACTCTGTAGATACTCTCTAGGTACTCTGTAGGTACTCTCTAGATACTCTCTAGGTACTCTGTGGATACTCTCTAGGTATATTGTAGGTACTCTGTAGATACTCTGTAGATACTCTCTAGGTACTCTGTAGGTACTCTGTAGATACTCTGTAGATACTCTCTAGGTACTCTGTAGGTACTCTGTAGGTACTCTGTAGATACTCTCTAGGTACTCTGTGGATACTCTCTAGGTATATTGTAGGTACTCTGTAGATACTCTCTAGGTACTCTCTAGATACTCTCTAGGTACTCTCTAGGTACTCTGTAGATACTCTCTAGGTACTCGGTGTAATCCATTCTCATCCTCTTTGTAGCCCCGGGTCCATCAATGCCGACACACAAACCCAATTTAAAGGGTCGCCAAGCTCCAGCAATATACAGACCACAATGACGGATGCTCTGTCCAAGAACAGCAATGAGCTGAATGGTCTCCGAATAGACAATGTACAAGGTAAGTGACCACAGACTGAATCCTCGTGTCCAGGTTAGTTTCAGATGGGGGAGGGGGGACAAATGTTAGTATTGTTGACTTTTCCCTAGTGGTGACCCCGTCACATCATTACACAGAGGGGGTCACCAGGACAGGAAGTGGAGGGTCAGTCTCTCCCCATTGGTTGTATGAGTTTAGATCCTGTCTTCCCATCCAATCACTGTCTCTCCTTCCTCCCCGCAGCTAGCACCACGCCGTTCGCCTCCACTTCCGCCTCCACGGTGCCGGGATGGGGGATCGCCCTGCTGGTCCTGGCCTCGGTCCTCGTCTTCCTCTGCATCATCTTCATTATCATCATGGTGAGTACTCGGCTTCCTTCCAGTCATGGCCGTCCCGATTTTCTCCGGATTCCCAGAATCCTCAAGTCACTTTCTTCCTCTCCCCCCGCAGATCGTCCTGCTCTGCCGCCGGAAGCACTCCGGACACATGGACATGTTCACCACCCGGGGCTCCTACCACTCCATGAACGACTACACCTCCTACCAGACGCACGGGCGCTACGTGGCGCCAAACAAGTACGAGGTGAGTGATGGCGCTGGTCATGGCGGCCAATCCGGTATTTTACTTGTGGCCGATGATCGCTTCAATATACTGCGGTGGAGTCTCACTTCCGTCTCTGCATTCCCAATCACGCTGACGCTTAACAGATGAGCACACATGCAGGGCACAGGGAGCTCCGCCCCTGCAGAGCTTTACAGGGGGAGGCAACACCCTTCAGTGCCTGAGACTCCTCCTACTGGGACATCACACTGGTGACGCCCACCTGAACTTCCCTCCTCCCTCCGAACCTAGCTGATGTCTTTGCAAGCCTGATTTCATACAAATACACATACAGGAATTATTTCAATATAAGGTACAGAGAGCTCCGCCCCCGCGGAGCTATACAGAAAAAGGTAATACCCTTCAGTGCCTGAGACTCCTCCTACTGGGACATCACACTGGTGACGCCCACCTAAACTCCCCTCCTCCCTCCGAGCCTAGCTTCTGTCTTTGCGAGCCTGATTTCACACAAACACACATACAGGAATTATTTTAAATGTAAGGTACAGAGAGCTCCGCCCCAGCGGAGCTATACAGGAGAAGGTAACACCCTACAGTGCCTGCAGGTCTGGAGACTCCTCCTACTGGCTGCCACTGGTGGTTTTAAGTGACGTCATACTGGTCACGCCCACCTTACCTTTTCTCCTCCCTCCGAGCCTAACTGTTCCCCTTCCCGACCGCCAGGCATTGTCACTGCAAGCCTGATTTCAGATGAACACACATACATACAGCTATTTCAATGTAAGGTACAGAGAGCTCCGCCCCATGGAGCTATATAGAGGGAGTGCCTGCAGGTCTGGAGACTCCTCCTACTGGGACTATCAGTGAAATTGCACTGGTGACGCCCACTTTACCTTCTCTCCTCCCTCTGAGCCTGACTTTTCCCTCTCCCCCGACCGCCAGGCATTGTCACTGCAAGTCTGATTTCAGCTTTCAGCTGGTATGTGACAAATGGAAAATGATCACATCCATATCCACCCAAAACTAGTATTTTAGTTGTGGCCAATAATAGCTTGGATATAGTGCTGCTCTCTGCTGTGGAGTCTCACTTCAGTCGCCGGATTCCCAATCATGCTGCAAGATGAACACACATGCAGGAACTATTTCAAAGTAAGGTACAAAGAGCTCCGCCCCCGCGGAGATGTACAGAGGGAGTGTTTGCAGATCTGGAGACTCCTCCCTGATTTCAGATGAATAGATATACGGGAACTATTTCAATGTAGGGTACAGGGATCTCCGCCCCCTCTGAGCTATACAGCGGGAGTGCCTGCTTGTCTGGAGACTCCTCCCTGATTTCAGATGAATAGACATACGGGAACTATTTCAATGTAAGGTACAGGGAGCTCCGCCCCCGTGGAGCTATACAGAGGGAGTGCCTGCAGGTCTGGAGACTCCTCCCTGATTTCAGATGAATAGATATACGGGAACTATTTCAATGTAGGGTACAAGGATCTCCGCCCCCTCGGAGCTATACAGCGGGAGTGCCTGCTGGTCTGGAGACTCCTCCCTGATTTCAGATGAATAGACATACGGGAACTATTTCAATGTAAGGTACAGGGAGCTCCGCCCCCGTGGAGCTATACAGAGGGAGTGCCTGCAGGTCTGGAGACTCCTCCCTGATTTCAGATGAACAGACATACGGGAACTATTTCAATGTAAGGTACAGGGAGCTCCGCCCCTGCAGAGCTATACAGAGGGACGTAACACTCTTTAGTACCTGCAGGTCTGGAGACTCCTCCTACTGGCACTATCAGTGACATCACATTGGTGACGCCCACCTAAACTTCTCTTCACCCTCTGAGCCTGACTATTGTCTTTGCAACCCTGATTTCACACAAACACACATACAGGAAATATTTTAATGTAAGGTACAGAGAGCTCCGCCCCCGCGGAGCTATACAGAAGTAGGTAACACCCTTCAGTGCCTGCAGGTCTGGAGACTCCTCCTACTGGGGCTATCAGTGACATCACACTGGGTGACGCCCACCTTACCTGCTCTCCTCCCTCCGGGCCTGACTGTTGCCACTGCAAGCCTGATTTCGGCTTTCAGCTGGTGTGTGACAAATGGAAAACAATGACATGACCTGTGGAAGGATTTGTCCTTGCTCTGTATATCTTTTATATTTGCATCGGTCACATGGAGACGTTGGGAGCCGCCACATGCCGGTCCCTTCCCACCCTTCTTTGGGGGGGGGGAGGTTAATGATTGACAGCCGAGATGTGCCGGTGTCCAGGAGACGGCAGAGAGCGATTCCCGAGCCGCCAACAACACCGATCGTTTCCTCCTCCTCACCCGGGATTTGCATCTCTTTTACTTGCAAATGGTGAGAAAAGTCAATGTGTGCGGAGTCACCCCACAACCCAATATACAGAGGGGGAGGGGAGTACAGGAAATATACAGAGGGACCGCCCCCAATGCTATACCTAACCGAGGAGCTTACACTCGAATGTCCCCTCCCCCCACAGTCACACACTATTATTATACATTTATATAGCTCTGACATATACCACAGCGCTGTACAGAGGAGCTGACGCTCTATCCTCCATATCACACAGTATATATTTCCTCTCGCCGTCCTCTGGCGTTGTCCTTGCCGCTCTCCAGGTTCCAGCAGGATAACTGTCGATGATTAATGAAAAGGATTAATGATTTGCATTTTCGACGTTTGCATAATAATGCAGAACGTTCGGCGCGCGGACGGCGGATAATTTGCCGCGCCTCGGAAACTCGGCGTACGATGCCGGGGGGGGGGGGGGGTCCTACCGGGGTAATCATCTGGAGGATCAACCTGATTGGATACCTTCTCCCCATAGAGGACAGACAGTTATTATCCGTGTATGGATGATGTCATAGTGTATGGAGGATGTCATAGTGTATGGATGATGTCATAGTGTATGGATGACCTCACAATGATGGTGGTGTGAGGTCATCGCCATGTTGGGCTGGGATTGGCTGACTGCTGGGTCTTCCTATGGGATCGGCGCACAGGAAGTGATCTGTGCGTCGCTGATTACCGCCCCCCCAGAACAGTTTTATCGGAGATGACCCCGATTTGTAAAATTTCTCATTTTGGCCCTGGGGAAGACGGAAATATTCCCCCCCTTTCCCCGATCGGGCGGGTCAGAACCGATCGCGGTCTTATTTGCGCACATCTGGCGTTTCCATGCGAACGCGCGCTCCTCTCTCCCCTCCGGACAGGTGATGATTTATTCGATGGCCCTGAGACATTGGCTCAGCGCCGACAACGCCGCCCTCAATGTCAACAGATAACGGCGCCCCCGAGCTGAACCCGCCGCTGATTTGTAAATACCACCTCGCCATGTTTGCGGTTTATACAAAGGAGGTGACGGCGGCCAGAACTGCGAGTTAATGATTAGCGGCGGATTGACTTGTACAATCTGGTGCCACGACACCAACTGACCTCCGCCCTTCCCCCCTTCACATCATCTGTCAACTTAGAATGCCAAAAAAAATCAATGATTTCCAGCGCTACAGCCAAAGGCGGCACATGGAAAAACACGCAGAAAAGGCGCTAAGAACGCAAAATACGTTTTAGTTAGAGAAGAAGTCACATGTCCAGGGAGACAGGAGATGGAGGGAAGCGCGCAGAATGTGCACGTGACGCGCAGGAGAAACACCTCTTTCTTTGCGTCACATTTAAACGCGACGCGTTATAAAAAAAACGTACTGACAACGCACTGAGGACAAACACTTGCGCATTTCTCTGACGCCATGGCGAGAATGGGCACTTAGGTGACGTTCACAATGAACTCGGTTCACACCAAGCGCGGGCGCGTCCCCGCACGTCACACGTAGGGCGGACCATTCATTTTAAGGGGTGGTCCTTTCCCCCGGAAAGTGGAAAAGAAGTCTTTTCCCAAAAACCTGCCTGGCACTGCGGCACAATGCGGTTTGGTGAACGCGAAAAATTGGAAAGCCAGCGGTTCTTTTTTTTTTGCGGATTCCCCGACAGTGTGCGAGGAGTGCACGCAAAAATTGTGCGTTTTCCTGACGTGCAGAGAGACGCGCTGTCATTTAGCAGGCATGCGATGGCGCCAGTACTCGGTAACGCTGTCCTACGCATCTGCAAACGCGGGTGATTTTTGATTGAATGGGCTGCCCTACCCGTGACGTGCCAGAGCGCGCCCGCACTTGGGGCGTGAACTGAGCCTTAGGGATGGAACCATTGGGGGTGGCAACCAAAACATCCCAAGGCGGCTGCCCCTTCTGCCCCCCTTGACTCAGCCCTGATAATGGCTACCTCCTTGTGATGTGACGTAGGAGCCCTTTCTCTGCCTAAGCACCCAAGGCGGCCGTCCCTTCAGCCCCCCACTTTTACCCAGCCCTGATAACATCCCAAGGTGGCTGCCCCTTCTGCCCCCCTTGACCCGACCCTAATATTGGCTACCTCCTTGTGATGTATGAACTCTTTCTCTGCCTAAGCGCCCAAGGTGGCCTTCCCTTCTGCCCCCACTTTTACCCAGCCCTGATAACATCCAAAGACGGCTGCCCCTTCTGCCCCCACTTTTACCCAGCCCTGATAACATCCAAAGACGGCTGCCCCTACTGCCCCCTTGACCCGGCCCTGATATTGGCTACCTCCTTGTGATGTATGAGCTCTTTCTCTGCCTAAGCGCCCAAGGCGGCCGTCCCTTCTGCCCCCTCTTTTACCCAGCCCTGATAACATCCCAAGTCGGCTGCCCCTTCTACCCCCCTTGACCCGGCCCTGATATTGGCTACCTCCTTGTCATGAGACGTATGAGCTCTTTCTCTGCCTAAGCGCCCAAGGCGGCCGTCCCTTCTACCCCCTCTTTTACCCAGCCCTGATAACATCCCAAGTCGGCTGTCCCTTCTGCCCCCCCTTGACCCGACCCTGATATTGGCTACCTCCTTGTTATATGACGTAGGAGCCCTTTCTCTGCGTAAGCAACCAAGGCGGCCATCCCTTCAGCCCCCACTTTTACCCAGCCCTGATAACATCCCAAGGCGACTGCCCCTTCTACCCCCCTTGACCCGGCCCTGATATTGGCTACCTCCTTGTCATGAGACGTATGAACTCTTTCTCTGCCTAAGCGCCCAAGGCGGCCGTCCCTTCAGCCCCCACTTTTACCCAGCCCTGATAACATCCCAAGGTGGCTGCCCCTTCTGCCCCCCTTGACCCGACCCTAATATTGGCTACCTCCTTGTGATGTATGAACTCTTTCTCTGCCTAAGCGCCCAAGGTGGCCTTCCCTTCTGCCCCCACTTTTACCCAGCCCTGATAACATCCAAAGACGGCTGCCCCTTCTGCCCCCATTTTTACCCAGCCCTGATAACATCCAAAGATGGCTGCCCCTACTGCCCCCTTGACCCGGCCCTGATATTGGCTACCTCCTTGTGATGTATGAGCTCTTTCTCTGCCTAAGCGCCCAAGGCGGCCGTCCCTTCTGCCCCCTCTTTTACCCAGCCCTGATAACATCCCAAGTCGGCTGCCCCTTCTACCCCCCTTGACCCGACCCTAATATTGGCTACCTCCTTGTGATGTATGAACTCTTTCTCTGCCTAAGCGCCCAAGGTGGCCTTCCCTTCTGCCCCCACTTTTACCCAGCCCTGATAACATCCCAAGTCGGCTGTCCCTTCTGCCCCCCCTTGACCCGACCCTGATATTGGCTACCTCCTTGTTATATGACGTAGGAGCCCTTTCTCTGCGTAAGCAACCAAGGCGGCCGTCCCTTCAGCCCCCACTTTTACACAGCCCTGATAACATCCCAAGGTGGCTGCCCCTTCTGCCCCCCTTGACCCGACCCTAATATTGGCTACCTCCTTGTGATGTATGAACTCTTTCTCTGCCTAAGCGCCCAAGGTGGCCTTCCCTTCTGCCCCCACTTTTACCCAGCCCTGATAACATCCAAAGACGGCTGCCCCTACTGCCCCCTTGACCCGGCCCTGATATTGGCTACCTCCTTGTTATATGACGTAGGAGCCCTTTCTCTGCGTAAGCAACCAAGGCGGCCGTCCCTTCAGCCCCCACTTTTACCCAGCCCTGATAACATCCCAAGGCGGCTGCCCCTTCTGCCCCCCTTGACCCGACCCTGATAATGACTACCTCCTTGTGATGTGACGTATGAGCTCTTTCTCTGCCTAAGCGCCCAAGGCGGCTGTCCCTTCTGCCCCCACTTTTACCCAGCCCTGATAACATCCCAAGGCGGCTGCCCCTTCTGCCCCCCGTGACCTGGGCCCTGATAACGACTACCTCCCTGTCATGAGACGTATGAGCTGTGAACTACCTTTGTTGCTGGTCCTCCTTTCTCTCCCTAAGTGCCCAAGGCGACTGCCCCTTCTGCCCCCCTGACCCAGCCATGATAATGGCCTCCTCATTGTCATGTGACGTAAGAGCTGCCCCTTCTGCCCCCCCCGTCACCCGGCCCTGATAAGAACTACCTCCCTGTCATGTGATGTATGAGCTGTGAACTACCTCAGCAGGTTGTTGGTCCTCCTTTCTCTGCCTAAGTGACCAAGGCAGCTGTCCCTTCTGCCCCCCCGACCCAGCCCTTATAATGGCCTCCTCATTGCCCTGATAATACCTACCTCTCTATCATGTGACATATGAGCTGTGAACTACCTCAGCGGGTTGCAGGTCCCCCCTCTCTGCCAAAGCGCCCGAGGCGACTGGCCCTTCTACCCCCCCCACCCCGGCCCTGATAACAGCTACCCCCTTGTCATGCCCATCCCCCGGCTTTAATATAGAACCTTTGACCAAGGAGAAGTGTGTTGGCGCTCTGGGTTATGGCCCCTGTGCACTGTGGGAGGAGCCAATAGTGGTTTCCGCTTTTCCTCTAGACAACCTCCCACCATCCCCTCCATGGGGGCCCCGATGTATGACTAGTTGGTGCTGGGGGGCCCCGATGTATGACTAGTTGGTGCCGGGGGGCCCCGATGTATGACTAGTTGGTGTCGGGGGGCCCCGATGTATGAAAAGTTGGTGCCGGGGGGCCCCGATGTATGACTAGTTGGTGCCGGGGGGCCCCGATGTATGACTAGTTGGTGCTGGGGGGCCCCGATGTATGACTAGTTGGTGCCGGGGGGCCCCGATGTATGAATAGTTGGTGCCGGGGGGCCCCGATGTATGACTAGTTGGTGCCGGGGGGCCCCGATGTATGACTAGTTGGTGCTGGGGGGCCCCGATGTATGACTAGTTGGTGCCGGGGGGCCCCGATGTATGAATAGTTGGTGCCGGGGGGCCCCGATGTATGACTAGTTGGTGCCGGGGGGCCCCGATGTATGACTAGTTGGTGCCGGGGGGCCCCGATGTATGACTAGTTGGTGCCGGGGGAGCCCCGATGTATGACTAGTTGGTGCTGGGGGGCCCCGATGTATGACTAGTTGGTGCTGGGGGGCCCCGATGTATGACTAGTTGGTGCCGGGGGGCCCCGTTGTATGACTAGTTGGTGCCGGGGGGCCCCGATGTATGACTAGTTGGTGCCGGGGGGCCCCGATGTATGACTAGTTGGTGCCGGGGGGCCCCGATGTATGACTAGTTGGTGCTGGGGGGCCCCGATGTATGACTAGTTGGTGCCGGGGGGCCCCGATGTATGACTAGTTGGTGCCGGGGGGCCCCGATGTATGACTAGTTGGTGCCGGGGGGCCCCGTTGTATGACTAGTTGGTGCCGGGGGGCCCCGATGTATGACTAGTTGGTGCCGGGGGGCCCCGGATTGTTTTTGTGGTGATGAGAAGTGAGTCTAAAGAGGACCTGTCATGGCGGCAGTGGGTGGGGCCCCTTGAAGGTCGACGGCCGCCCTGATAGGTCGTCTTCTTAAAGTGAAAGGCTCCCCGTTTAAAACGCACCTCTGACAGTTCCCGTTTCTTCTCTTTCAGACAGCCGGGAATGGAACCAAGAACCAGTTCTCCTACTCCAACCAGGGCCTAGAGACCGACAACCTGTGAGAGGGCTCCGCGGGGGAGGGCCGCACAACCTCCGCAGACTGACCATTGGAGAGACGCGGCACGCCGCCGGCCGCCGTGGTGGGACGATTTCAAGGCGGAGCCCAATGTACCGCCTCCGGGGAACTCTGCCTGAAACAGAACTCTGACCCCACCTTCAGGCCCGCCGGGACAACTTAAAGGGGGACTCCCCCCCACTATTTTATTCCTGCTATGGAACATCTGCACCCCCTTCCTGTCTATGGTGACTTCCAGGAGGAAACCCTCAGCTACCCCAACAGGAACTTCCCTGCTCTGCTCCTGCATGAGCTGTGCTGCCATACAAGAACAAAGGACGTTATGTTACATGTGTCTGTGTGACAGCTCCGCATTCCTGTCACCTGCAGCTGGAGAAGTAAGACTCTGTAATGACCCCCCCCCCCCGAAGGAATCCTGCCAGTGCCTCACCCCACCATCCCCCACCCATAACCCAGGTTTAGATTGGGGCGGAATGTCTCATTCACCTGGATGGTTCCATACAATGAACAGCCAATGTGCATCCAATCAGTCCAATCATCACGGTGCGCACAGGCGCGCCCTCCACACCCCCGGCTCTTCCGCTCAGCCTGGCGAATAATCACATTTCTCTGCTCAGAGCCGACATTCCTTTCCCCCATGTCAGAATTCACACCTGTGTGTGAATGTGATTACACGAGTCATGTGACAGCGGCCCGGGGGGACTACAAGTCCCAGCATGACCGCCACACACTGCGCATCTTCTCCCCCGCTTCTTATCACATTCACCCAGACCTCGGTCATATCACATTCACCCAGACCTCGGTCATATCACATTCACCCAGACCTCAGTCATATCACATACGTCCCACATTCACCCAGACCTCCGTCTTATCACATTCACCCAGACCTCGGTCATATCACATTCACCCAGACCTCAGTCATATCACATTCACCCAGACCTCGGTCATACCACATTCACCCAGACCTCAGTCATATCACATACACCCCACATTCACCCAGACCTCCGTCTTATCACATACACCCCACATTCACCCAGACCTCGGTCTTATCACATACACCCCACATTCACCCAGACCTCCGTCTTATCACATTCACCCAGACCTCCGTCTTATCACATTCACCCAGACCTCCGTCTTATCACATACACCCCACATTCACCCAGACCTCGGTCTTATCACATACACCCCACATTCACCCAGACCTCGGTCTTATCACATACGTCCCACATTCACCCAGACCTCCGTCTTATCACATTCACCCAGACCTCGGTCATATCACATTCACCCAGACCTCGGTCATATCACATTCACCCAGACCTCAGTCATATCACATACGTCCCACATTCACCCAGACCTCCGTCTTATCACATTCACCCAGACCTCGGTCATATCACATTCACCCAGACCTCAGTCATATCACATTCACCCAGACCTCGGTCATACCACATTCACCCAGACCTCAGTCATATCACATACACCCCACATTCACCCAGACCTCCGTCTTATCACATACACCCCACATTCACCCAGACCTCGGTCTTATCACATACACCCCACATTCACCCAGACCTCCGTCTTATCACATTCACCCAGACCTCCGTCTTATCACATTCACCCAGACCTCCGTCTTATCACATACACCCCACATTCACCCAGACCTCGGTCTTATCACATACACCCCACATTCACCCAGACCTCGGTCTTATCACATACGTCCCACATTCACCCAGACCTCCGTCTTATCACATTCACCCAGACCTCAGTCATATCACATACGTCCCATATTCACCCAGACTTCGGTCATATCACATACACCGAACATTCACCCAGACCTCGGTCATATCACATATGTCCCACATTCACCCAGACCTCAGTCATATCACATACACCCCACATTCACCCAGACCTCAGTCATATCACATACGTCCCATATTCACCCAGACCTCGGTCATATCACATACACCGAACATTCACCCAGACCTCGGTCATATCACATACACCGAACATTCACCCAGACCTCGGTCATATCACATACGTCCCACATTCACCCAGACCTCCGTCTTATCACATACACCCCACATTCACCCAGACCTCGGTCTTATCACATACACCCCACATTCACCCATACCTCGGTCTTATCATATACACCGAACATTCACCCAGACCTCGGTCTTATCACATACACCCCACATTCACCCAGACCTCAGTCATATCACATACGTCCCACATTCACCCAGACCTCGGTCATATCACATACACCCCACATTCACCCAGACCTCGGTCATATCACATACACCCCACATTCACCCAGACCTCAGTCATATCACATTCACCCCACATTGGCTGAGCTCTCAGTCTTCTCACATACACATTGGCTGTCTGCTCTGTATCTGATCATTGTAAATATTGAACCTGTGAAGGTCGGGGGATGGTGATGGTGGGGGATGGGGAGGGGGTTGCAGGGTCCGGCGCGGTTCCAGAGACGCCGTCCGGTCGAGGTGACGGTTCTATGACGGCACCCGCCGCTGAGGCTTTATTTATTGTACATAACGGATTATCCACACACACTCCAAGAATAATCCTTCCTGGACCATGGGGGAGGGGGATCCCAGGAGGCTAAGCCCCGCCCCCGAGGAACGCTACACTGTGATTTCCTATCTACTGAACTTATTATACAATGTTTATTTTTCTGTAATGTAAAACATCGTAGCCAATCGGATTGTAAGAGCCGAGATGATGGAATGTCGGGGAGTGAAGATTTCTCGCACACATTACAATCCCCCCAAAGCCCCCCATACATATTACAATCCCCCCAAAGCCCCCTATACACGTTACAATCCCCCCCAAAGCCCCCTATACACGTTACAATCCCCCCAAAGCCCCCCATTCACGTTACAATCCCCCCAAAGCCCCCCATACAGGTTACAATCCCCCCAAAGCCCCCATTCACGTTACAATCCCCCCAAAGCCCCCCATTCACGTTACAATCCCCCCAAAGCCCCCCATACAGGTTACAATCCCCCCAAAGCCCCCCATACAGGTTACAATCCCCCCAAAGCCCCCCATACACAATACAATCCCCCCAAAGCCCCCCATACATATTACAATCCCCCCCAAAGCCCCCTATACACGTTACAATCCCCCCAAAGCCCCCCATTCACGTTACAATCCCCCCAAAGCCCCCCATACAGGTTACAATCCCCCCAAAGCCCCCATTCACGTTACAATCCCCCCAAAGCCCCCCATACAGGTTACAATCCCCCCAAAGCCCCCCATACACAATACAATCCCCCCAAAGCCCCCCATACATATTACAATCCCCCCCAAAGCCCCCTATACACGTTACAATCCCCCCAAAGCCCCCCATACACGTTACAATCCCCCAAAGCCCCCCATTCACGTTACAATCCCCCCAAAAGCCCCCCATACAGGTTACAATCCCCCCAAAGCCCCCATTCACGTTACAATCCCCCCAAAGCCCCCCATACAGGTTACAATCCCCCCAAAGCCCCCCATACACAATACAATCCCCCCAAAGCCCCCCATACATATTACAATCCCCCCCAAAGCCCCCTATACACGTTACAATCCCCCCAAAGCCCCCCATACACGTTACAATCCCCCAAAGCCCCCCATTCACGTTACAATCCCCCCAAAAGCCCCCCATACAGGTTACAATCCCCCCAAAGCCCCCCATACAGGTTACAATCCCCCGAAAAGCCCCCCATACAGGTTACAATCCCCCCAAGCCCCCCATACACGTTACAATCCCCCCAAAGCCCCCCATACAGGTTACAATCCCCCAAAACCCCCCATACAGGTTACAATCCCCCCCCAAACCCCCCATATACGTTACACTCCCCCTCCAAACCCCCCATACACGTTACAATCCCCCCAAAGCCCCCCATACAGGTTACAATCCCCCCAAAGCCCCCCATACAGGTTACAATCCCCCCAAAGCCCCCCATATAGGTTACAATCCCCCCAAAGCCCCCCATTCATGTTACAATCCCCCCAAAGCCCCCCATACACATTACAATCCCCCCAAAGCCCCCCATACAGGTTACAATCCCCCCAAAGTCCACCATACAGGTTACAATCCCCCCAAAGTCCCCCATACACAATACAATCTGACATCACAAGCTTTGTATTATACGAGGACCTCCCTTATCTATCCAATCACTTCCCATACGAGATTGTACAATCAGATTGTAAGGTGTGTGGCCGGTTTTGGTGCCGATATATTCCAAGCATTGTCTTCTCCAGGGGTCCGGGGCAGATCTGAGGGTCCCTGGGGTCACCTAGCCCCGCCCCTTCTCCCGCCCTCAGAGCCATCTATTTATATCTGTATTATTAACGATTTATTTTCAATAAAGAAAATTAAACAAATTGATTCTGATTTATTCCCATGATGGGGGAGGGGAGGGGGGAGGAGTCACAGGAGGACGCCATCTTTAAAGGGGTCCTCCTCCTCCCAGAACACGAGGATGACGGCGTTGGAGCGCTCCTATAGCCCCTCTATTATATATAAGCTCCTCCCCCTGTCTGCTCAGGATTTCCCAGAATGCATTGTCAGGTGTGCGCTCCATGTGTCAGGTGGGGGCGGGGCTGTCACCTTTTAGTGGGCGGGGACACCTTTAGTAATGTGCTGAGCATAATGGGTGTGGCCTAATTGCTCTTGCTGACATCATCGCCCCCCCCCCAGTGATGCCAAACCTGCCCCCCCGAAAGCCGTCCGCCGATCCCAGATTTGTGTGTGACTTGAGGAGCCGCAGAACGTCTGAATCCGGGTTTTAGTCTGTCTGAAACCCGGATACAGGATTCAAAACCTGGACTGTCCGGGTGAATCCCGGACACACCATTCAAAATCTGAACTGTCCGGGTGAATCCCAGACACACCATTCAAAATCTGGACTGTCCGGGTGAATCCCAGACACACCATTCAAAACCCGGACTGTCCGGGTGAATCCCAGACACACCATTCAAAACCCGGACTGTCCGGGTGAATCCCAGACACACCATTCAAAACCTGGACTGTCCGGGTGAATCCCAGACACACCATTCAAAATCTGGACTGTCCGGGTGAATCCCAGAAACACCATTCAAAACCTGGACTGTCCGGGTGAATCCCAGACACACCATTCAAAACGTGGACTGTCCGGGTGAATCCCAGACACACCATTCAAAACGTGGACTGTCCGGGTGAATCCCAGACACACCATTCAAAACCTGGACTGTCCGGGTGAATCCCAGACACACCATTCAAAACGTGGACTGTCCGGGTGAATCCCGGACACACGATTCAAAACCTGGACTGTCCAGGTGAATCCCAGACACAGAATTTAAAACCTGGACTGTCTGGGTGAATCCCAGACACACCATTCAAAACCTGGACTGTCCGGGTGAATCCCAGACACACCATTCAAAACCTGGACTGTCCGGGTGAATCCCAGACACACCATTCAAAACCTGGACTGTCCAGGTGAATCCCAGACACAGAATTTAAAACCTGGACTGTCTGGGTGAATCTCAGACACACGATTCAAAAACAGGACTGTCCAGGTGAATACCAGACACAGGATTCAAAACCCGGACTGTCTGGGTGAATCTCAGACACACGATTCAAAAACAGGACTGTCCAGGTGAATACCAGACACAGGATTCAAAACCCGGACTGTCTTAGTGGATCCCGGACACAGGATTAATAACCTGGACTATCTGGGTGAATCCCGGACACAGGATTAATAATCTGGATTTTCTGTGTGAATCCCGGACAGTTTCAGCTGAAGACCGGGCGCGGTATCTTTTCCGGCAAACATCGGGAGCTCCTCTATGAGGTCATTCACTCAGCACAGATACCGATGAAATACATGGAATATTCCGTAATCTGCGCCGCGCCTGCTGGCACCCAGCTAAAGGCCCGGTCCACAGTCCAGTGCGGGTTTTTTCCTGTATGAGAAACGCATGGAAAGTGGGTTGTATGGTTTCCAGGAAAACGCGTTCTACTATTTCCTGGAAGCGGAACGCGCCGGTGTGAGCGATGCCATTGGTAACCATAGAACCCACTTTCCATGCGCTTTTGATGCATTGGACTGCATGTGGTGTGAACCGGACCCTTAAGGTTAAGAAGATAGAGGGGGGAAAAGAATGCACTGCATCAAAACGCGTTTCTATGGGGTGAACCCTAAAGGGGAACTCCGCTTGGCAATATCAGTGTGGGAAATGTTCACTGGTCAGAGGGGGAGGGGCCGGGACAAGGGGGTGGACGGGGGGGGGCATAGTGGTATCATGTGAGGTGGGGGGGCACCACAAGGAGGTTGAAGGGAGGGGATTGGTGTTGGGAGGGGGAATTTGGGGGGGGGGGCAGCTGGGGATACACATTGGTAAAGGAGGGGAAATTTGGAGGTGTGATAGGAGTAGTGATATGAGGGGATTTGTGTTCTGAGGGGGGGTGGGGGAAGGAGTACTAGGAGGGGGAATTTTTTTCGGGGGGGCGGTAGTAGATTTATGCTGAGGGCATATGGGAATGAGAGGATTTGACCTGGGGGGGGGGCGATTTGTGCTTGGAGGGGGGTGGGGGGAAGGAGATTTGTGCTAGGGGGGGATTTCGGGGTAAATTATTTGTACTAGATGAGGGGAAGGTATTTTTGGGGGGGTGGATTTATGCTGAGGGCATATGGGGAATTAGAGGATTTGACCTGGGGGGGTGATTTGTGCTTGGAGGGGGGTGGGGGAAGGAGATTTTTGCTAGGGGGGATTGTGGGGTAAAGGATTTGTGCTAGAAGAGGGAAAGTTTTTTTTGGGTGGGGGGGGGGTGGATTTATAATGAGGGCCTATGGGGAATGAGAGAATGAGAGGATTTGACCTGGGGGGGTGATTTGTGCTTGGAGGGGGGATGGGGGATGGAGATTTGTACTAGGAGGGGGAATTTTTTTTGGGGGGGTGGATTTATGCTGAGGGCATATGGGGAATGAGAGAATGAGAGGATTTGACCTGGGGGGGTGATTTGTGCTTGGAGGGGGATGGGGGATGGAGATTTGTACTAGGAGGGGGAATTTTTTTGGGGGGGGGATTTATGCTGAATGAGAGAATTTGACCTTGGGGGGGGGGCAAAGATTTGTGCTGGGAGGGGGATTTCAGCAGGGGGCGGATTTTTATTGGGGGAGTGGGGGTGAATGCTTAGGGGGTAAGCATGCATATTAGTGCTGAATTTTTTGGGGGGGGGGATTTTTCCTGACACATAACGCTCATACATCTTGGGGGGGGGGGAGGGTATATTTGGCATGATCGCCCCGGGCTCTAGATGACCTTCTCCCGGCACCGGACACAATGCAGTCGCATCGAGTTTGTAATGTTTTTATTTCCTTTAGAATTTTGTGAGAATTTCAATCGGTGTAAAAGTGCCGTCGCCCCCGTTATTCTTCTCTATTTGTGGATCTGTAGAATCCGGTGCCGGTGGACGTACGCCGAGGTTCCATCTTCTGGCACCGTCCATGTATGCAGATGTTGTCACACATGGAAGATGTCACATGACCCCGGGGGGCGCGGCGCCGTTCTCGATCCTCTGACTTATTTTAAGTAAACAGCGAGCGATGTTTTCTGATATATCACGCCGGCCCTGATCTTATCTCCCGTCCACACCCAGCTCTGCCCGGATTACCTGCACTCACCCTGCCCCCCCACCACAGGCCTGTAACCCATAGCAACCAATCACAGCTCATTCCGAGAGCACCAACATGTGCAGGAGCGCAGAGCAAAGGGAGGTCAGAGGACAAAATTCCCACATATCCTAATATTGGATACACTCCATTCCTGGAAGGACACATTGTTACTATAGATGATTGATAATTTACCAATCTATATAATCTATAAGAGGAGGTCTTTGTGAAATGCTTTCTGTATTCTTATATGATTTATTTATTTTCTATAAGACGTAATTCGCAATCTGAATAGCAAGTGACCCCTGAGGAAGTGATGCTCATCCCATGAAAAGTGTCGGGAGAAGACCTCCCTGTGATATATAGAAGAATTCCGGGATGGATTATGTATATCCCTGAACCCCTGAGGAAGTGATGCTCATCCCATGAAAAGTGTCGGGAGAAGACCTCCCTGTGATATATAGAAGAATTCCAGGATGGATTATGTATATCCCTGAACCCCTGAGGAAGTGATCCTCATCCCATGAAAAGTGTCGGGAGAAGACCTCCCTGTGATATATAGAAGAATTCCGGGGCTGGATTGTGTATATCCCTGAACCCCTGAGGAAGTGATCCTCATCCCATGAAAAGTGTCGGGAGAAGACCTCCCTGTGATATATAGAAGAATTCCAGGATGGATTATGTATATCCCTGAACCCCTGAGGAAGTGATCCTCATCCCATAAAACATGTCGGTAGAAGCTCTCCCTGTTATATATAGGAGAATTCCAGGATGGATCATGTATATTCCTGAACCTGAGTGTGACCCTGAGGAAGTGATCCTCATCCCATAAAACGTGTCGGTAGAAGCTCTCCCTGTGATGTATAGGAGAATTCCAGGATGGATCGTAATATTCCTGAGTGAGACCCCTGAGGAAGTGACTATCATCCCATGAAATATGTCGGGAGAAGATCTCCCTGTTATATATAGGAGAATTCCAGGATGTAATGTGTATATTCCTTAACCTGAGTGTGACCGCTGAGTGATGCTCATCCCATGAAACGTGGCGGGAGAAGATCTCCCTGTGATATATAGAATTCCGGGATGGATCATGTATATTCCTGAACCTGAGTGTGACCCCTGAGGAAGCGACTCTCATCCAGTGAAATGTGTTGGGAGAAGACATCCCTGTGATATATAGAAGAATTCCGGGATGGATCGTGTATATTGCTGAACCTGAGTGTGACCCCTGAGGAAGTGACCCTCATCCCATGAAATGTGTCGGGAGAAGATCTCCCTGTGATATATAGTAGAATTCCAGGATAGATCATGTATACTCCTAAATCTGGGTTTGACCCCTGAGGAAGTGACCCTCATCCCATGAAACGTGTCAGGAGAAGATCTCCCTGTGATATATAGAATTCTGGGATGGATCGTGTATATTCCTGATCCTGAGTGTGACCCCTGGGGAAGTGATCCTCATCCCATGAAATGTGTCGGGAGAAGATCTCCCTGTGATATATAGGAGAATTCCAGGATGGATCGTGTATATTCCTAAACCTGAGTGTGATCCCAGAGGAAGTGATCCTCATCCCATGAAACGTATCGAGAGAGGATCTCCCTATGATATACAGAAGAATTCCTGGATATTCCTGAACCTGGGTTTGACCCCTGAGGAAGTGACCCTCATCCCATGAAACGTGTCAGGAGAAGATCTCCCTGTGATATATAGAATTCTGGGATGGATCGTGTATATTCCTGATCCTGAGTGTGACCCCTGAGGAAGTGATCCTTATCCTATAAAACGTGTTGGGAGAAGCTCTCCCTGTGATATATAGAAGAATTCCAGGATGGATCGTAATATTCCTGAACCTGAGTGTGACCCCTGAGGAAGTGACTATCATTCCATGAAACATGTCTGGAGAAAATCACCCCGTGATACATAGAAGAATTCCAGGCTGGATCATGTATATTCCTAAACCTGAGTGTGATCCCCGAGGAAGTGACCCTCGTCTCATGAAACGTGTCGGGAGAAGATCTCCCTGTGATATATAGAATTCTGGGATGGATCGTGTATATTCCTGAACCTGAGTGTAACCCCTGAGGAAGTGACCCTCATCCCATGAAACGTGTCAGGAGAAGATCTCCCTGTGATATATAGAATTCTGGGATGGATCGTGTATATTCTTAAACCTGAGTGTGACCCCTGAGGAAGTGACCCTCGTCCCATGAAACGTGTCGGGAGAAGATCTCCCTGTGATATATAGAATTCTGGGATGGATGGTGTATATTCCTGAACCTGAGTGTGACCCCCGAGGAAGTGATCCTCATCCCATGAAACGTGTCAGGAGAAGATCTCCCTGTGATATATAGAATTCTGGGATGGATGGTGTATATTCCTGAACCTGAGTGTGACCCCAAAGGAAGTGATCCTCATCCCATGAAATGTGTCGGGAGAAGATCTCCCTGTGATATATAGGAGAATTCCAGGATGGATCGTGTATATTCCTAAACCTGAGTGTGATCCCAGAGGAAGTGATCCTCATCCCATGAAACGTATCGAGAGAGGATCTCCCTATGATATACAGAAGAATTCCTGGATATTCCTGAACCTGAGTGTGACCCCTGAGGAAGTGATCCTTATCCCATAAAACGTGTCGGGAGAAGACCTCCCTGTGATAGATAGAAGAATTTCGGGATGGATCGTAATATTCCTGAACCTGAGTGTAACCCCTGAGGAAGTGACCCTCATCCCATGAAACGTGTCAGGAGAAGATCTCCCTGTGATATATAGAATTCTGGGATGGATCCTGTATATTCTTAAACCTGAGTGTGACCCCTGAGGAAGTGACCCTCATCCCATGAAACGTGTCAGGAGAAGATCTCCCTGTGATATATACAATTCTGGGATGGATGGTGTATATTCCTAATCCTGAGTGTGACCCCTGAGGAAGTGATCCTCATCCCATGAAATGTGTCGGGAGAAGATCTCCCTGTGATATATAGTAGTATTCCAGGATAGATCATGTATACTCCTAAATCTGGGTTTGACCCCTGAGGAAGTGATCCTCATCGCATGAAACGTGTCGGGAAAAGCTCACCCTGTAATATATATAGAATTCCAGGATGGATCGTGTACATTCCTGAACCTGAGTGTTACCCCTGAGGAAGTCATCCTCATCCCATGAAACATGTCTGGAGAAAATCTCCCTGTGATACATAGAAGAATTCTGGGATGAATCGTGTCCTGTGGAGCGCCCCTCCTTGTAGTCCCAGCACTGATAATACCGTCCTCTGGAGCGCCCCTCCTTGTAGTCCCAGCACTGATAATACCGTCCTCTGGAGCGCCCCTCCTTGTAGTCCCAGCACTGATAACACTGTCCTGTGGAGCGCCCTCCTTATAGTCCCTGCACTGATAATACTGTCCTGTGGAGCGCCCCTCCTTATAGTCCCTGTACTGATAATACTGCCCTATGGAGCGCCCCTCCTTATAGTCCCTGTACTGATAATACTGTCCTATGGAGCGCCCCTTCTTATTGTCCCAGCACTGATATTACTGTCCTGTGAAGCGCCCCTCCTTGTATTCTCAGCACTGATAATACTGTCCTATGGAGCGCCCCTCCTTGTATTCTCAGCACTGATAATACTGTCCTATGGAGCGCCCCTCCTTGTATTCTCAGCACTGATAATACTGTCCTATGGAGCGCCCCTCCTTGTATTCTCAGCACTGATAATACTGTCCTGTGGAGCGCCCCTCCTTGTAGTCCCAGCACTGATAATACTGCCCTATGGAGCACCCCTCCTTGTAGTCCCAGCACTGATAATACTGCCCTATGGAGCGCCCCTTCTTGTAGTCCCTGTACTGATAATACTGCCCTATGGAGCGCCCCTCCTTGTTTGCCCATCACTAATATTTACATACAAATACTGGCATTGCTGAGCCCAACACCTCCCCCGCCTCACCTTAGCAGCTGGCCCAGCACCAAATACCAGGAATGTCTGTGTGATAAGTCAGCTCAGTGTGTGCGCTCCGCACTGATATCACACCACCCCAGATAACCTCCGACCTCTGGAGCGCCCCTCCATGTAGGTTCAGCCCTGTCTGCTCCAGAGGATGGTATTATCAGTGTTGGGCTCATAAGGAGGGACGCTCCACAGAACGGTATTATCAGTGTTGGGCCTACAAGGAGGGGCGCTTCACAAGACGGTATTATCAGTGTTGGGCCTACAAGGAGGGGCGCTCCACAGGACGGTATTATCAGTGTGGGGCCTACAAGGAGGGGCGCTCCAGAGGACAGTATTATCAGTGTTGGGCCTACAAGGTGGGGCGCTCCTCAAGACGGTATTATCAGTGTTGGGCCTATAAGGAGGGGTGCTCAACAGGACGGTATTATCAGTGTTGGGCCTAGAAGGAGGGGTGCTCCACACAGTGTTGGGCCTATAAGGAGGGGTGCTCCACAGGACGATATTATCAGTGATGGGCCTATAAGAAGGGGCGCTTCACAGGACAGTATTATCAGTGTTGGGCCTACAAGGAGGGGCGCTCCACAAGACGGTATTATCAGTGTTGGTCCTATAAGGAGGGGCGCTCCAGAGGACGGTATTATCAGTGTTGGGCCTATAAGGAGGGGTGCTCAACAGGACAGTATTATCAGTGTTGGGCCTACAAAGAGGGGCGCTCCAGAGGACGGTATTATCAGTGTTGGGCCTACACGGAGGGGCGCTCCAGAGGATGGTATTACCAGTGTTGGGCCTACAAGGAGGGGTGCTCCAGAGGATGGTATTATCAGTGTGGGGCCTACAAGGAGGGGCGCTCCAGAGGACAGTATTATCAGTGTTGGGCCTACAAGGAGGGGCGCTCCAGAGGACAGTATTATCAGTGTTGGGGCTACGAGGAGGGGTGCTCCACAAGACGGTATTATCAGTGTGGGGCCTACAAGGAGGGGCGCTCCAGAGGACGGTATTATCAGTGTTGGGCCTACAAGGAGGGGCGCTCCAGAGTACGGTATTATCAGTGTTGGGCCTACAAGGAGGGGTGCTCCAGAGGACAGTATTATGAGTGTTGGGCCTACAAGGGGGGGCGCTCCAGAGTACGGTATTATCAGTGTTGGGCCTACAAGGAGGGGCGCTCCAGAGTACGGTATTATCAGTGTTGGGCCTACAAGGAGGGGCGATCCAGAGGACAGTATTATCAGTGTTGGGCCTACAAGGAGGGGCGCTCCAGAGGATGGTATTATGAGTGTTGGGCCTACAAGGAGGGGCGCTCCAGAGTACGGTATTATAAGTGTTGGGCCTACAAGGAGGGGCGATCCAGAGGACAGTATTATCAGTGTTGGGCCTACAAGGAGGGGCGCTCCAGAGGATGGTATTATGAGTGTTGGGCCTACAAGGAGGGGCGCTCCAGAGTACGGTATTATCAGTGTTGGGCCTACAAGGAGGGGTGCTCCAGAGGACAGTATTATGAGTGTTGGGCCTACAAGGAGGGGCGCTCCAGAGTACGGTATTATCAGTGTTGGGCCTACAAGGAGGGGTGCTCCAGAGGACAGTATTATGAGTGTTGGGCCTACAAGGAGGGGCGCTCCAGAGTACGGTATTATGAGTGTTGGGCCTACAAGGAGGGGTGCTCCAGAGGACAGTATTATGAGTGTTGGGCCTACAAGGAGGGGCGCTCCAGAGGACATCAGTGCAGCAGATAAAGGGTTAGTCGGCAGCTCATGTCTCGGCCTGCGGTTGCTTTGTACTGTATTTGCTCTGTGAGCCGTGAGAAGCTGCAAACCTGTAATTGACTTTTTTCCACCCTCCCCCTGGAGCTACGGAATACAGAACACCTAAATGGTTGGCCCCGCTCCTGAACCGCCGATGGTGGCCCTACCCATCCCCCCAACGCCCCATCTCTCCTAAGTCCCGGAATATGAGCGCGTTGTTCATATAAAGTTGATATCCAAAAAGAGGTCATTAGAAAAAGTCCATCAAGGTTGTCATCCCAGATGCTGAGCCTCATCGCCATTGATCCACCAGTATGATCCCGCCCACCCACCAGTATGGAGACCGCCATCATGTGTTTGGTTCTGTTGGATAAAATGGGCAGCACACTGGGAGAATCTGACTTCTGGTTCCCAGGAGATCCGGCTGAGAGCTCCATGCCTCATTACCGGCTCGAGGATCTGCCGGCAACAATCATCTTTACCATCTTTTTATGTCACCCGATTGTTCTTCTGTGCTGAGGAGATGTCTCGGCTTTTTAATGTTTTCCTCCATTTCTGTACATGTGACTCGGGGTCCAGAACATTTTCTGAATCTGAGTTTTTGAATCAACTTCCCACCTGGTGGAGATTCACCTCCATAAATACCAGAGATAAACCTTCTCAATTTTAGGACTGTAGAGGAGATGCAGCAAGGAACTCTTCTTCTAGACACTCGTCAATTATTACTGGAACTAGGACTTCTCTTCTACATTGGAATATTCCAAGGTACCTAAAAACACCATATAATGGGTGCACACCTCAAAGTACTTGACATAATTGGTGGGTGCTCCAAGTGGATGGAAGGTGCTGGAACCAAAAGTCTCCAAATAAGAAGATACAAGGTTTCCAGGTAGGAAAACACAAGGTCTCCAGATAGGAAGATACAAGATCTCCAGAAAGGAGACATCAAGGTCTCCAGAAAGGACGATAAAATGTCTCCAGATAGAAAGATACGAGGTCTCCAGATAGGAAGATACATGATCACGAGAGCTTGTATCTTTCTATATGGAGACCTTGTATCTTCCTAACTCAAGACTTTGTATCTTCCTATCTGGAGACCTTGTATCTTCCTAACTCGAGACCTTGTGTCTTCCTATCTGGAGAACCTGTATCTTCCTATCTGGAGAACCTGTATCTTCCTATCTGGAGACCTTGTATCTTCCTATCTGGAGACCTTGTATCTTCCTATCTGGAGACCTTGATATCTTCCTAACTCGAGACCTTGTGTCTTCCTATCTGGAGAGTGGAGACCTTGTATCTTCCTATCTGGAGAACTTGTTTCTTCCTATCTGGAGACCTTGTATCTTACTATCTGGAGACCTTTTATCATCCTATCTGGAGACCTTGTATCTTCCTATCTGGAGAACTTGTATCTTCAACATATTGCCAACCACTTCAATAGCAAAATCAACACAATTCGCAAGGAGATATCCAGCATTCAAATTCCTCCCATACCCAACATATCAGGTCCAACACCACACTCAATACTCTCCTCCTTTTGCCCAGTTACCACAGAAGAAGTTGATAAACTCCTCTCCATGGCCCACCTCACTACCTGTCCCCTGGACCCTGTCCCCTCTCAATTACTGCGATCACCTTCCCACTCTATCCTCAACTCCCTAACCCACATCTTCAACCTCTCCCTCTCCTCCGGCACCTTTCCTTGCCCCCTCAAACATGCACTGGTTACCCCCTTACTCAAAAAACCCTCACTAGACCCCACCTGTTTGAATAACTTAAGACCTATCTCCCTGCTCCCGTTTGCCTCCAAGCTCATCGAACGCCTTGTTCATGACCAAATGTATCGCTACCTCACGGACAACAACCTTCTCGACCCCCTACAGTCTGGCTTCCGCCCACAACATTCTACTGAAACTGCCCTACTAAAACTCACCAATGACCTAATAACTGCCAAAACCAATAGCCACTACTCCATACTCATACTTTTAGACCTCTCTGCTGCCTTTGACACAGTTGACCACCTGCTCCTCCTCTGCAAATTACACTCCCTTGGCCTCCGTGATTCTGCAGTATTCTGGTTCTCCTCCTACCTATCTCAGTGCACTTTTAGTGTCACTTACAACTCCATCTCCTCCGCTCCCCTTCCTCTTTCTGTTGGGGTACCCCAAGGCTCCGTCCTTGGGCTTCTCCTTTTCTCACTCTATACCTCTTACCTGGGCCAGTTGATAACCTCCCATGGCTTCCAATACCACCTCTATGCCGATGACACCCAGATCTATCTCTCCACTCCTCAACTCACCCCCTCGATCTCCTCACGGATCTCAAACTTGCTGAATGACATATCGGTATGGATGTCACACCACTTCCTCAAACTTAATCTTTCTAAGACTGAGCTTACAATATATTATATTATTATTATTATATTTCCTCCTTCCCTGTCCCCCTCCTGTGACTTCACCATTAATATCAACAGCACAACCATTGGTCCCTCCACACATGCCAGGGTCCTTGACTCTGACCTCTCCTTCAGCCCCCATATCCAATCACTGGCTAAATCCTGCCGCCTTAACCTCCGCAACATCTCCAGAATTCGACCCTTCCTGACTAATGACACCACAAAGCAACTTAATCACTCCTTGATTATTTCCCACCTTGACTAGGGCAACTCTCTCCTTAATGGCCTACCGTTAAGCAGGCTCCTCCCCCCTTCAGTCTATTATGAATGCTGCTGCTAGACTAATACGCCTCACTAATCGATCCGTGACTGCCGCTCCTCTCTGCCAATCCCTTCACTGGCTTCCCCTACCCCACCGTGTAAAATTCAAAATGCTAACCATAACATACAAGGCCATTCACAACATCGCCCCCATCTACATCACCAACCTCATCTACAGATATCGCCCAAATCGCCCCCTCCGCTCCTCCCAGGACCTCCTGCTCTCTATCTCCCTTGTTACCTCCCCCCATGCCCGCCTTCAGGACTTCTCCAGAGCCTCTCCCATCCTCTGGAATTCCCTGCCCCAGTATGTCCGATCAGCCCCTACCCTGTCCACCTTTAGGAGATCCCTGAAAACTCATTTATTCAGGGAAGCCTACCCCACACCCACCTCACAACTGTCCCCGAGCCACCCCCATCAAACCCCCATCAAATCTTTCTCTGCAGCTATTACCTTTTGTACCACCACCCCCTCCATTTAGAATGTAAGTTCTACGAGCCGGGCCCTCCTGTACCTTCTGTATTGAACTGTACTGTAATTGTGCTATATAAATCTCGTATAATAATAATATCAATAATAATAATAATAATAATAATCTTCCTATCCGGCGGAGAACTTGTATCTTCCTATCTGGAGACCTTGTATCTTCCTAACTCGAGGCCTTGTGTCTTCCTATCTGGAGAGTGGAGACCTTGTATCTTCCTATCTGGAGACCTTGTATCTTACTAACTCGAGGCCTTGTGTCTTCCTATCTGGAGAGTGGAGACCTTGTATCTTACTATCTGGAGACCTTGTATCTTCCTATCTGGACAACTTGTATCTTCCTATCCGGAGACCTTGTATCTTCCTATCCGGACACCTGATATCTTCCTATCCGGAGACCTTGTATCTTCCTATCTGGAGACCTTGTATCTTCCTAACTCGAGACCTTGTGTCTTTCTATCTGGAGACCTTGTATCTTCCTATCTGGAGACCTTGTATCTTCCTATCTGCAGATAGGAAGATACAAGGTCCCCAGATAGGACGGTAAAAGGTCTCCAAATAGGAAGATACAAGGTCTCCCTATAGGTAGATACAAGTTCTCCAGATAGGAAAATACAAGGTCCTCAGATAGGCAGATACAAGGTCTCCAGATAGGAAGATACAAGATCTCCAGATAGGAAGATACAAGATCTCCAGATAGGAAGATACAAGGTCTCCAGGTCAGAAGATACAAGGTCTCTAGATAGGAAGATACAAGGTCTCCAGATAGGAAGATACAAGGTCTCCAGATATGGTGATACAAATTCTCTAGATAGGAAGATATAAGGTTGCCAGATAGGAAGACACAAGGTCTCCAGATACAAAGATACAAGTTCTCCAGATAGGAAGATACAAGATCCCCAGATAGGAAGATACATGGTCACGAGATAGGAAGATACAAGGATCCAGATAGGACAATAAACGGTCTCCAGATAGGAAAGATACAAGGTCTCCAGATAGGAAGATACCAGATCTTCAGATAGGAAGATACAATTTCTCCAGATAGGAAGACACAAGGTTTCCAGATAGGAAGATACATGGTCACGAGATAGGAAGATACAAGGTCTCCAGATAGGAAGATACAAGGTCTCCAGATAGAAAGATAAAAGCTCTCCAGATAGGAAGACATAAGGTCTCCAGATAGGACAATACAAGATCTCCAGATAGGAATATACAAGGTCTCCAGATAGGACCATACAAGTTCTCTGGATAGGAAGATACAAGGTCTCCATATAGGACGATACAAGGTCTCCAGATAGGAAGATACAAGGTCTCCAGATAGAAAGACAAAAAGGTCTCCAGATAGGACGATACAAGTTCTCCAGATAGGAAGATACAAGGTCTCCAGAAAGGAAGTTATGAGATCTCTATATAGGACATTACAAGGTTCACCGAATAGGAAGATACAAGGTCTCTAGATAGGAAAATAAATGGTCTCCAAATAGGACATTACAAGGATCACCAGATAAGAAGGTACAAAGCCTTAATGCCAGCATCTGAACCCACAACCTTGGCTGCTTCTGGCAGTGGCTCTCCTTGGTGAGCCACCTGAGATACCAGACAGCATTCTATCTGACTCCTTGGACAATCTTGCCTTGTACCTTGTTTCTGGTGAACCTTGAACTCCTTGCTCCTTCCATGAACTTCCTATTTAAGCCACGCCTTTGCGTTTCCTGTTTGTCATTATTGTGCTCTCTCCAGCTGATATCTCTCTCCTTTGTCCTCATCTCCACTACCATTCATTGCCGACCTTTGGCTTGTTCCTTGATTACGTTTCCCCTTGATTACTACCTGCTATATCTTCTACTGGAGTCTGTTAAACACTGGTTAGTGCTTAGACCCCGCCCCTCAGATGAGCCCCCCCCCCTCCCTTCATCCGCCAGGGTGACCTGGTTTTGTGAATTACCACTTTTTCCAACAACTGTGACCTTCTGTCCATCCCTCATTACATCTGGAGGAGTCACATAGAGTATATGTCGATATTTTATCAATGGAGATCTGAGCCGTGTTGGGATGCGGACGCACCCAGGAACGGTTTTCAGATCACAGGTCAGGCATTTATTTTGTGTTTTTCAAAATGTTTTCTTTGCTGTTTCCTTGTAGTCTAAGGAACATTTAAGGAAACGTTTTCCTTCTGGAATCATCAGATATGTCTTTGTCCTCTCGGTGGCAGCGCGGGGGTTAATCGATTGCATTATCTCGGTATTTGTCATCAGATTTCACGGCGTTCCTCCATGTGATGGGTGTCGGCCAGGAAACAGAAACTTTCTGCTCTACTTAGAAATTAATTTGCATATAAAATTTTATTTCCGCTATAAAAAATGTTTTATTAACCCGCAAAATGCCGAAATTTCCATTCCGGAGATCCAGACCGTTCAGTACCCGGCCATGAAGACCGAATCCCGAGGGGAGTGGCCTTCATTACATCACCTCTTCATATATACGTCTTCAATATCTCTATCTATACAGAGTAAAAGTTCTAGACTGTAAGCTCCTGGGGTCAGGATCTCATTATACCTCTAGACTGTAAGCTCCTGGGGTCAGGATCTCATTATACCTCTAGACTGTAAGCTCCTGGGGTCAGGGTCTCATTATACCTCTAGACTGTAAGCTCCTGGGGTCAGGGTCTCATTATACCTCTAGACTGTAAGCTCCTGGGGTCAGGATCTCATTATACCTCTAGACTGTAAGCTCCTGGGGTCAGGGTCTCATTATACCTCTAGACTGTAAGCTCCTGGGGTCAGGATCTCATTATACCTCTAGACTGTAAGCTCCTGGGGACAGGGTCTCATTATATCTCTAGACTGTAAGCTCCTGGGGTCAGGGTCTCATTATACCTCTAGACTGTAAGCTCCTGGGGTCAGGATCTCATTATACCTCTAGACTGTAAGCTCCTGGGGTCAGGATCTCATTATACCTCTAGACTGTAAGCTCCTGGGGTCAGGGTCTCATTATACCTCTAGACTGTAAGCTCCTGGGGTCAGGGTCTCATTATACCTCTAGACTGTAAGCTCCTGGGGTCAGGGTCTCATTATACCTCTAGACTGTAAGCTCCTGAGGTCAGGGTCTCATTATACCTCTAGACTGTAAGCTCCTGGGGTCAGGATCTCATTATACCTCTAGACTGTAAGCTCCCGGGGTCAGGGTGTCATTATACCTCTAGACTGTAAGCTCCTGGGGTCAGGGTCTCATTATACCTCTAGACTGTAAGCTCCTGGGGTCAGGATCTCATTATACCTCTAGACTGTAAGCTCCTGGGGTCAGGATCTCATTATACCTCTAGACTGTAAGCTCCTGGGGTCAGGATCTCATTATACCTCTAGACTGTAAGCTCCTGGGGTCAGGGTCTCATTATACCTCTAGACTGTAAGCTCCTGGGGTCAGGGTCTCATTATACCTCTAGACTGTAAGCTCCTGGGGTCAGGATCTCATTATACCTCTAGACTGTAAGCTCCTGGGGTCAGGATCTCATTATACCCCTAGACTGTAAGCTCCTGGGGTCAGGGACTCATTATACCTCTAGACTGTAAGCTCCTGGGGTCAGGGTCTCATTATACCTCTAGACTGTAAGCTCCTGGGGTCAGGGTCTCATTATACCTCTAGACTGTAAGCTCCTGGGGTCAGGGTGTCATTATACCTCTAGACTGTAAGCTCCTGGGGTCAGGGTGTCATTATACCTCTAGACTGTAAGCTTCTGGGGTCAGGATCTCATTATACCTCTAGACTGTAAGCTCCCGGGGTCAGGGTCTCATTATACCTCTAGACTGTAAGCTCCTGGGGTCAGGGTCTCATTATACCTCTAGACTGTAAGCTCCTGGGGTCAGGGTCTCATTATACCTCTAGACTGTAAGCTCCTGGGGTCAGGGTCTCATTATATCTCTAGACTGTAAGCTCCTGGGGTCAGGGTCTCATTATACCTCTAGACTGTAAGCTCCTGGGGTCAGGGTCTCATTATACCTCTAGACTGTAAGCTCCTGAGGTCAGGGTCTCATTATACCTCTAGACTGTAAGCTCCTGGGGTCAGGATCCCATTATACCTCTAGACTGTAAGCTCCTGGGGTCAGGGTCTCATTATACCTCTAGACTGTAAGCTCCTGGGGACAGGGTGTCATTATACCTCTAGACTGTAAGCTCCTGGGGTCAGGGTCTCATTATACCTCTAGACTGTAAGCTCCTGGGGTCAGAGTCTCATTATACCTCTAGACTGTAAGCTCCTGGGGTCAGGGTCTCATTATACCTCTAGACTGTAAGCTCCTGGGGTCAGGATCTCATTATACCTCTAGACTGTAAGCTCCCGGGGTCAGGGTGTCATTATACCTCTAGACTGTAAGCTCCTGGGGTCAGGATCTCATTATACCTCTAGACTGTAAGCTCCCGGGGTCAGGGTGTCATTATACCTCTAGACTGTAAGCTCCTGGGGTCAGGGTGTCATTATACCTCTAGACTGTAAGCTCCTGGGGTCAGGGTCTCATTATACCTCTAGACTGTAAGCTCCTGGGGTCAGGGTCTCATTATACCTCTAGACTGTAAGCTCCTGGGGTCAGGGTGTCATTATACCTCTAGACTGTAAGCTCCTGGGGTCAGGATCTCATTATACCTCTAGACTGTAAGCTCCTGGGGTCAGGGTCTCATTATATCTCTAGACTGTAAGCTCCTGGGGTCAGGGTCTCATTATACCTCTAGACTGTAAGCTCCTGGGGTCAGGGTCTCATTATACCCCTAGACTGTAAGCTCCCGGGGTCAGGGTCTCATTATACCTCTAGACTGTAAGCTCCTGGGGTCAGGATCTCATTATACCTCTAGACTGTAAGCTCCTGGGGTCAGGGTCTCATTATACCTCTAGACTGTAAGCTCCTGGGGTCAGGAACTCATTATACCTCTAGACTGTAAGCTCCTGGGGTCAGGGTCTCATACCTCTAGACTGTAAGCTCCTGGGGTCAGGAACTCATTATACCTCTAGACTGTAAGCTCCTGGGGTCAGGGTCTCATACCTCTAGACTGTAAGCTCCTGGGGACAGAGTCTCATTATACCTCTAGACTGTAAGCTCCTGGGGTCAGGATCTCATTATACCTCTAGACTGTAAGCTCCTGGGGTCAGGGTCTCATTATACCTCTAGACTGTAAGCTCCTGGGGTCAGAGTCTCATTATACCTCTAGACTGTAAGCTCCTGGGGTCAGGGTCTCATTATACCTCTAGACTGTAAGCTCCTGGGGACAGAGTCTCATTATACCTCTAGACTGTAAGCTCCTGGGGTCAGGGTCTCATTATACCTCTAGACTGTAAGCTCCTGGGGTCAGGGTCTCATTATACCTCTAGACTGTAAGCTCCTGGGGTCAGGATCTCATTATACCTCTAGACTGTAAGCTCCTGGGGTCAGGATCTCATTATACCTCTAGACTGTAAGCTCCTGGGGTCAGGATCTCATTATATCTCTAGACTGTAAGCTCCTGGGGTCAGGATCTCATTATATCTCTAGACTGTAAGCTCCTGGGGTCAGGATCTCATTATACCTCTAGACTGTAAGCTCCTGGGGTCAGGATCTCATTATACCTCTAGACTGTAAGCTCCTGGGGTCAGGGTCTCATTATACCTCTAGACTGTAAGCTCCTGGGGTCAGGGACTCATTATACCTCTAGACTGTAAGCTCCTGGGGTCAGGATCTCATTATACCTCTAGACTGTAAGCTCCTGGGGTCAGGGTCTCATTATACCTCTAGACTGTAAGCTCCTGAGGTCAGGGTCTCATTATACCTCTAGACTGTAAGCTCCTGGGGTCAGGATCTCATTATACCTCTAGACTGTAAGCTCCTGGGGTCAGGGTCTCATTATACCTCTAGACTGTAAGCTCCTGGGGTCAGGGACTCATTATACCTCTAGACTGTAGGCTCCTGGGGTCAGGATCTCATTATACCTCTAGACTGTAAGCTCCTGGGGTCAGGGACTCATTATACCTCTAGACTGTAGGCTCCTGGGGTCAGGATCTCATTATACCTCTAGACTGTAAGCTCCTGGGGTCAGGATCTCATTATATCTCTAGACTGTAAGCTCCTGGGGTCAGGGTCTCATTATACCTCTAGACTGTAAGCTCCTGGGGTCAGGATCTCATTATACCTCTAGACTGTAAGCTCCTGGGGTCAGGATCTCATTATACCTCTAGACTGTAAGCTCCTGGGGTCAGGGTCTCATTATACCTCTAGACTGTAAGCTCCTGGGGTCAGGGTCTCATTATACCTCTAGACTGTAAGCTCCTGGGGTCAGGGTCTCATTATACCTCTAGACTGTAAGCTCCTGAGGTCAGGGTCTCATTATACCTCTAGACTGTAAGCTCCTGGGGTCAGGATCTCATTATACCTCTAGACTGTAAGCTCCCGGGGTCAGGGTGTCATTATACCTCTAGACTGTAAGCTCCTGGGGTCAGGGTCTCATTATACCTCTAGACTGTAAGCTCCTGGGGTCAGGATCTCATTATACCTCTAGACTGTAAGCTCCTGGGGTCAGGATCTCATTATACCTCTAGACTGTAAGCTCCTGGGGTCAGGATCTCATTATACCTCTAGACTGTAAGCTCCTGGGGTCAGGGTCTCATTATACCTCTAGACTGTAAGCTCCTGGGGTCAGGGTCTCATTATACCTCTAGACTGTAAGCTCCTGGGGTCAGGATCTCATTATACCTCTAGACTGTAAGCTCCTGGGGTCAGGATCTCATTATACCCCTAGACTGTAAGCTCCTGGGGTCAGGGACTCATTATACCTCTAGACTGTAAGCTCCTGGGGTCAGGGTCTCATTATACCTCTAGACTGTAAGCTCCTGGGGTCAGGGTCTCATTATACCTCTAGACTGTAAGCTCCTGGGGTCAGGGTGTCATTATACCTCTAGACTGTAAGCTCCTGGGGTCAGGGTGTCATTATACCTCTAGACTGTAAGCTTCTGGGGTCAGGATCTCATTATACCTCTAGACTGTAAGCTCCCGGGGTCAGGGTCTCATTATACCTCTAGACTGTAAGCTCCTGGGGTCAGGGTCTCATTATACCTCTAGACTGTAAGCTCCTGGGGTCAGGGTCTCATTATACCTCTAGACTGTAAGCTCCTGGGGTCAGGGTCTCATTATATCTCTAGACTGTAAGCTCCTGGGGTCAGGGTCTCATTATACCTCTAGACTGTAAGCTCCTGGGGTCAGGGTCTCATTATACCTCTAGACTGTAAGCTCCTGAGGTCAGGGTCTCATTATACCTCTAGACTGTAAGCTCCTGGGGTCAGGATCCCATTATACCTCTAGACTGTAAGCTCCTGGGGTCAGGGTCTCATTATACCTCTAGACTGTAAGCTCCTGGGGACAGGGTGTCATTATACCTCTAGACTGTAAGCTCCTGGGGTCAGGGTCTCATTATACCTCTAGACTGTAAGCTCCTGGGGTCAGAGTCTCATTATACCTCTAGACTGTAAGCTCCTGGGGTCAGGGTCTCATTATACCTCTAGACTGTAAGCTCCTGGGGTCAGGATCTCATTATACCTCTAGACTGTAAGCTCCCGGGGTCAGGGTGTCATTATACCTCTAGACTGTAAGCTCCTGGGGTCAGGATCTCATTATACCTCTAGACTGTAAGCTCCCGGGGTCAGGGTGTCATTATACCTCTAGACTGTAAGCTCCTGGGGTCAGGGTGTCATTATACCTCTAGACTGTAAGCTCCTGGGGTCAGGGTCTCATTATACCTCTAGACTGTAAGCTCCTGGGGTCAGGGTCTCATTATACCTCTAGACTGTAAGCTCCTGGGGTCAGGGTGTCATTATACCTCTAGACTGTAAGCTCCTGGGGTCAGGATCTCATTATACCTCTAGACTGTAAGCTCCTGGGGTCAGGGTCTCATTATATCTCTAGACTGTAAGCTCCTGGGGTCAGGGTCTCATTATACCTCTAGACTGTAAGCTCCTGGGGTCAGGGTCTCATTATACCCCTAGACTGTAAGCTCCCGGGGTCAGGGTCTCATTATACCTCTAGACTGTAAGCTCCTGGGGTCAGGATCTCATTATACCTCTAGACTGTAAGCTCCTGGGGTCAGGGTCTCATTATACCTCTAGACTGTAAGCTCCTGGGGTCAGGAACTCATTATACCTCTAGACTGTAAGCTCCTGGGGTCAGGGTCTCATACCTCTAGACTGTAAGCTCCTGGGGTCAGGAACTCATTATACCTCTAGACTGTAAGCTCCTGGGGTCAGGGTCTCATACCTCTAGACTGTAAGCTCCTGGGGACAGAGTCTCATTATACCTCTAGACTGTAAGCTCCTGGGGTCAGGATCTCATTATACCTCTAGACTGTAAGCTCCTGGGGTCAGGGTCTCATTATACCTCTAGACTGTAAGCTCCTGGGGTCAGAGTCTCATTATACCTCTAGACTGTAAGCTCCTGGGGTCAGGGTCTCATTATACCTCTAGACTGTAAGCTCCTGGGGACAGAGTCTCATTATACCTCTAGACTGTAAGCTCCTGGGGTCAGGGTCTCATTATACCTCTAGACTGTAAGCTCCTGGGGTCAGGGTCTCATTATACCTCTAGACTGTAAGCTCCTGGGGTCAGGATCTCATTATACCTCTAGACTGTAAGCTCCTGGGGTCAGGATCTCATTATACCTCTAGACTGTAAGCTCCTGGGGTCAGGATCTCATTATATCTCTAGACTGTAAGCTCCTGGGGTCAGGATCTCATTATATCTCTAGACTGTAAGCTCCTGGGGTCAGGATCTCATTATACCTCTAGACTGTAAGCTCCTGGGGTCAGGATCTCATTATACCTCTAGACTGTAAGCTCCTGGGGTCAGGGTCTCATTATACCTCTAGACTGTAAGCTCCTGGGGTCAGGGACTCATTATACCTCTAGACTGTAAGCTCCTGGGGTCAGGATCTCATTATACCTCTAGACTGTAAGCTCCTGGGGTCAGGGTCTCATTATACCTCTAGACTGTAAGCTCCTGAGGTCAGGGTCTCATTATACCTCTAGACTGTAAGCTCCTGGGGTCAGGATCTCATTATACCTCTAGACTGTAAGCTCCTGGGGTCAGGGTCTCATTATACCTCTAGACTGTAAGCTCCTGGGGTCAGGGACTCATTATACCTCTAGACTGTAGGCTCCTGGGGTCAGGATCTCATTATACCTCTAGACTGTAAGCTCCTGGGGTCAGGGACTCATTATACCTCTAGACTGTAGGCTCCTGGGGTCAGGATCTCATTATACCTCTAGACTGTAAGCTCCTGGGGTCAGGATCTCATTATATCTCTAGACTGTAAGCTCCTGGGGTCAGGGTCTCATTATACCTCTAGACTGTAAGCTCCTGGGGTCAGGATCCCATTATACCTCTAGACTGTAAGCTCCTGGGGTCAGGGTCTCATTATACCTCTAGACTGTAAGCTCCTGGGGACAGGGTGTCATTATACCTCTAGACTGTAAGCTCCTGGGGTCAGGGTCTCATTATACCTCTAGACTGTAAGCTCCTGGGGTCAGAGTCTCATTATACCTCTAGACTGTAAGCTCCTGGGGTCAGGGTCTCATTATACCTCTAGACTGTAAGCTCCTGGGGTCAGGATCTCATTATACCTCTAGACTGTAAGCTCCCGGGGTCAGGGTGTCATTATACCTCTAGACTGTAAGCTCCTGGGGTCAGGATCTCATTATACCTCTAGACTGTAAGCTCCCGGGGTCAGGGTGTCATTATACCTCTAGACTGTAAGCTCCTGGGGTCAGGGTGTCATTATACCTCTAGACTGTAAGCTCCTGGGGTCAGGGTCTCATTATACCTCTAGACTGTAAGCTCCTGGGGTCAGGGTCTCATTATACCTCTAGACTGTAAGCTCCTGGGGTCAGGGTGTCATTATACCTCTAGACTGTAAGCTCCTGGGGTCAGGATCTCATTATACCTCTAGACTGTAAGCTCCTGGGGTCAGGGTCTCATTATATCTCTAGACTGTAAGCTCCTGGGGTCAGGGTCTCATTATACCTCTAGACTGTAAGCTCCTGGGGTCAGGGTCTCATTATACCCCTAGACTGTAAGCTCCCGGGGTCAGGGTCTCATTATACCTCTAGACTGTAAGCTCCTGGGGTCAGGATCTCATTATACCTCTAGACTGTAAGCTCCTGGGGTCAGGGTCTCATTATACCTCTAGACTGTAAGCTCCTGGGGTCAGGAACTCATTATACCTCTAGACTGTAAGCTCCTGGGGTCAGGATCTCATTATACCTCTAGACTGTAAGCTCCTGGGGTCAGGAACTCATTATACCTCTAGACTGTAAGCTCCTGGGGTCAGGGTCTCATACCTCTAGACTGTAAGCTCCTGGGGTCAGGAACTCATTATACCTCTAGACTGTAAGCTCCTGGGGACAGAGTCTCATTATACCTCTAGACTGTAAGCTCCTGGGGTCAGGGTCTCATTATACCTCTAGACTGTAAGCTCCTGGGGTCAGGGTCTCATTATACCTCTAGACTGTAAGCTCCTGGGGTCAGGATCTCATTATACCTCTAGACTGTAAGCTCCTGGGGTCAGGATCTCATTATACCTCTAGACTGTAAGCTCCTGGGGTCAGGATCTCATTATATCTCTAGACTGTAAGCTCCTGGGGTCAGGATCTCATTATATCTCTAGACTGTAAGCTCCTGGGGTCAGGATCTCATTATACCTCTAGACTGTAAGCTCCTGGGGTCAGGATCTCATTATACCTCTAGACTGTAAGCTCCTGGGGTCAGGGTCTCATTATACCTCTAGACTGTAAGCTCCTGGGGTCAGGGACTCATTATACCTCTAGACTGTAAGCTCCTGGGGTCAGGATCTCATTATACCTCTAGACTGTAAGCTCCTGGGGTCAGGGTCTCATTATACCTCTAGACTGTAAGCTCCTGAGGTCAGGGTCTCATTATACCTCTAGACTGTAAGCTCCTGGGGTCAGGATCTCATTATACCTCTAGACTGTAAGCTCCTGGGGTCAGGATCTCATTATACCTCTAGACTGTAAGCTCCTGGGGTCAGGGTCTCATTATACCTCTAGACTGTAAGCTCCTGGGGTCAGGGACTCATTATACCTCTAGACTGTAGGCTCCTGGGGTCAGGATCTCATTATACCTCTAGACTGTAAGCTCCTGGGGTCAGGATCTCATTATATCTCTAGACTGTAAGCTCCTGGGGTCAGGATCTCATTATATCTCTAGACTGTAAGCTCCTGGGGTCAGGATCTCATTATACCTCTAGACTGTAAGCTCCTGGGGTCAGGATCTCATTATACCTCTAGACTGTAAGCTCCTGGGGTCAGGGTCTCATTATACCTCTAGACTGTAAGCTCCTGGGGTCAGGGACTCATTATACCTCTAGACTGTAAGCTCCTGGGGTCAGGATCTCATTATACCTCTAGACTGTAAGCTCCTGGGGTCAGGGTCTCATTATACCTCTAGACTGTAAGCTCCTGAGGTCAGGGTCTCATTATACCTCTAGACTGTAAGCTCCTGGGGTCAGGATCTCATTATACCTCTAGACTGTAAGCTCCTGAGGTCAGGGACTCATTATACCTCTAGACTGTAAGCTCCTGGGGTCAGGGTCTCATTATACCTCTAGACTGTAAGCTCCTGAGGTCAGGGACTCATTATACCTCTAGACTGTAAGCTCCTGGGGTCAGGATCTCATTATACCTCTAGACTGTAAGCTCCTGGGGTCAGGGACTCATTATACCTCTAGACTGTAGGCTCCTGGGGTCAGGATCTCATTATACCTCTAGACTGTAAGCTCCTGGGGTCAGGATCTCATTATATCTCTAGACTGTAAGCTCCTGGGGTCAGGATCTCATTATATCTCTAGACTGTAAGCTCCTGGGGTCAGGATCTCATTATACCTCTAGACTGTAAGCTCCTGGGGTCAGGATCTCATTATACCTCTAGACTGTAAGCTCCTGGGGTCAGGGTCTCATTATACCTCTAGACTGTAAGCTCCTGGGGTCAGGGACTCATTATACCTCTAGACTGTAAGCTCCTGGGGTCAGGATCTCATTATACCTCTAGACTGTAAGCTCCTGGGGTCAGGGTCTCATTATACCTCTAGACTGTAAGCTCCTGAGGTCAGGGTCTCATTATACCTCTAGACTGTAAGCTCCTGGGGTCAGGATCTCATTATACCTCTAGACTGTAAGCTCCTGGGGTCAGGGTCTCATTATACCTCTAGACTGTAAGCTCCTGGGGTCAGGGACTCATTATACCTCTAGACTGTAGGCTCCTGGGGTCAGGATCTCATTATACCTCTAGACTGTAAGCTCCTGGGGTCAGGATCTCATTATATCTCTAGACTGTAAGCTCCTGGGGTCAGGATCTCATTATATCTCTAGACTGTAAGCTCCTGGGGTCAGGATCTCATTATACCTCTAGACTGTAAGCTCCTGGGGTCAGGATCTCATTATACCTCTAGACTGTAAGCTCCTGGGGTCAGGGTCTCATTATACCTCTAGACTGTAAGCTCCTGGGGTCAGGGACTCATTATACCTCTAGACTGTAAGCTCCTGGGGTCAGGATCTCATTATACCTCTAGACTGTAAGCTCCTGGGGTCAGGGTCTCATTATACCTCTAGACTGTAAGCTCCTGAGGTCAGGGTCTCATTATACCTCTAGACTGTAAGCTCCTGGGGTCAGGATCTCATTATACCTCTAGACTGTAAGCTCCTGGGGTCAGGGTCTCATTATACCTCTAGACTGTAAGCTCCTGGGGTCAGGGACTCATTATACCTCTAGACTGTAGGCTCCTGGGGTCAGAGTGTTATTACAATGAGAGTATAGTTGGGTAATCAGGGATTGTGACTCGGCCGGATTTGGGTGGTTTTTATGGCACGGTTGGGGAGGTGAGGAGGTATAAAGGTAAATCGATGACATCATAGGAGGAGTGACGCCGATCAAACAGGAAACAATCAATAAAAGTTACAAAGTAAACTCTGGTGTGCCGAAAATCCTTTTTTATGGATTGCTGGATATAGGATCTGTCAGTGACTTCTCACGTCTCCAGGAATAAATCCCTGACCTGTCAATAATCAGAAATGTTTATCATTAAAAAGACATTCTTCAGCTGCAGTCAGTGACTGTGCCTAGGCTGAGCATTTCCTCAGTCTCCCCTCCCCCCCCCAGTGATCAGACTGTACATTGTAACTTTGTAGAACGAGGAGGGGTCATTTCCTCAGTCTCCCTTCCCCCAGTGATCAGACTGTACATTGTAACTTTGTAGAACGAGGAGGGGTCATTTCCTCAGTCTCCCCTCCCCCAGTGATCAGACTGTACATTGTAACTTTGTAGAACGAGGAGGGGTCATTTCCTCAGTCTCCCCTCCCCCAGTGATCAGACTGTACATGGAAGAGGAAGGATTAAGAGTGAGAGGTCAGCAATGACACCATTCTTTCCCTATTATTCATTATTTAGTATTTGCTGCCCTCTGGTGGACAGAGCGGTGAATAGATTTTTGTGTCCCAGCATTCAGTATATACAGGGGGGGGGGGGGGGGGGGGGGGGAATACCGATCGTCTCCCCTGCAGTTGGTGTAAGTTTTGCCCCCTTACATAGAAATGAAGGGTCTATAATTTTTATCATAGGTGTATTTTATATGATAGAGACAGAATATCAACCAAAAATCCAGAAAAATCACACAATACAAATGTTATAAATGGAGTTGCAGTTCAGTGAGTAAAATAAGTATTTGACCCCCTTCACAGAACATGACTTAGTAGTTGGTGGAGAAACCCTTGTTGGTGATCACAGAGGTCAGACGTTTCTTGTAGGTGGTGATCAGTTTCCACACATCTCAGGAGGGATTTTGTCTTCTTTACAGATCTTCTCTTGAGGTTTCTTGGCATCTCGAAGTTTCATCTCCTCCATACATTTTCTATGGGATTAAGGTCTGGAGTCTGGATAGGCCACTCCATGACCTTCATGTGCTTCTTCTTGAGCCACTCCTTTGTTGCCTTGGCGGTATGTTTTGGGTCATTGTCATGCTGGAAGACCCATCCATGACCCATCTTCAGTGTTCTGGATGAGAGAAGAAGGTTCTCCTCCAAGATCTTACAATACATGGTCCCGTCCATTGGACCCTCAATGCGGCAAAGTCAGCCTCAGGAAGACACATGTAGAGGAACATCTGAAGTCTTCCAATCAACATCTAAATGATTCAGAGAAGGATTGGGGGGAAAGTTCTGTGGTCAGAAGAGACCAAAATTCAGATCTTTGGCATCAACTCGACTCACCGTGTTTGGAGGAAGAAAAATGCTGACTATGACCCTAAGAACATCATCCCTACAGTCACATCATCCCTACAGTCACATCATCCCTACAGTCACATCATCCCTACAGTCACACATCATCCCTACAGTCACATCATCATCCCTACAGTCACCCCATCATCATCCCTACAGTCACATCATCATCATCCCTACAGTCACCCCATCATCATCCCTACAGTCACCCCATCATCATCATCCCTACAGTCACATCATCATCCCTACAGTCACATCATCATCCCTACAGTCACACCCCATCCCTACAGTCACACCCCATCCCTACAGTCACATCATCATCCCTACAGTCACACATCATCCCTACAGTCACACCATCCCTACAGTCACACATCATCCCTACAGTCACACATCATCCCTACAGTCACACATGGAGGTGGAAACATGATGATTTGGGGCTGTTTCTCTGATAAAGGTTCAGGCCGACTTTGCTGCATTGAGGGTCCAATGGACGGGGCCATGTATTGTAAGATCTTGGAGGAGAACCTTCTTCCCTCATCCAGAACACTGAAGATGGGTCATGGATGGGTCTTCCAGCATGACAATGACCCAAAACATATCGCCAAGGCAACAAAGGAGAGGCTCCAGAAGAAGAACATGAAGGTCATGAAGTGGCCTATCCAGTCTCCAGACCTTAATCCTATAGAAAATGTATGGAGGAGATGAAACTTCGAGTTGCTAAGAGACCTTCAGGATTTAGAGAAGATCTGTAAAGAAGACAAAATCCCTCCTGAGATGTGTGGAAACTGATCACCACCTACAAGAAACGTCTGACCTCTGTGATCACCAACAAGGGTTTCTCCACCAAATACTAAGGGGAGCAAATACTTATTTTACTCCATTTATAACATTTGTATTGTGTGATTTTTCTGGATTTTTGGTTGATATTCTGTCTCTATCATATAAAATACACCTATGATAAAAATTATAGACCCTTCATTTCTATGTAAGGGGGCAAAACTTACACAATCTGCAGGGGAGACGATCGGTATTCTCCCCCCCCCCCCCCCCCCACTGTAATGAGGATAAATAATAATAACTTTACTCCCTTCCCCCATAAACAGAGGAGCTCTGGGATGAGGAAGCCCCTCCTACCTGCAGACAAAAAAAAACAAAAACAACCAATCAGGTGCAGATCCTCCACATTCCTCTTTATTGTCATCTGTCCGTCTACTACACAGAGCCGTCACCATCTGCAATGTACTACCTATTACTTGTGTGTGTATAACTGGTGATGAATGTCAGGGAGCCCCGCCCCCGAGGATCTCTGCCCCTCGTGCCCTCAGGGGATGTCAGCGTGCTCCTCTCAGTGGTGGATTGAGAGGGCGGGATGAAGGCAGAGATGCGTGATTGGCTATTCCCATCTGTACACGGGAACATGCATAGCACTGAGGAGCGGCCGAGGGGTGGGGGTACCGGCGGGGCTCGCGGTCTGCATGCGTGTGTGTGAGTGTGTGCGCATGCGTGTGTCATGTTCATCCTGTGCAGGTCACATACACATAGAAAAGGGAAGACGTTCCCTACAAAAAAGTTCTCTCTCAAATAAAAAGTGCGTAAAAATCATTGGCGATGAAGGACTGCGCTGGGACTGGGGGGGGGGGTGTAACCCTGTTACTGGGGGTCAGGGGGGGGTCACAGTGGGTCCAGCCCAGATTGAGGGGGGGACAGAAGGGCGGTCAGACGAAGACGGTGAATGAACGTGTTCCCATGATGCAATGTGTGGCACATCGAACCCTTCCTAGTCCATCTGTCTTGGCTTCCTTCCGATCTTGAACCGCAGAGCGCGCCCCTGGTGGGTGTTGGCGGTCGGGCGCCCTGGCGGCCATTTCTTGTGCTAGGTTGAATGGGCACAAAGGGCTGCAGGTTTGCCCCCCCAGAGGGCACTCAGTGACTCGGCCTCTCCCTCTATGCTAGTCTATGGGGGTCACTCCGCCTTGCTGAAGCCGCTTATCGTCACCTTGCGCTCGTGTTTGATGGTGACCAGTTCCTGCAGCTGGAGGGCCCCGCCGCCGATGAAGCAGAACGCCGGGCACACGGGGCCCGAACAGTCCACGCTGCCCTCCCACAGGCCGCGGTGGGACACGGCGTCGAAGAAACCCACGCGGCCCTTCTCATAGTCGAGGCAGACACCCAGGCGTGGGGGGAGGGGCATGGTACATCCGGTGGGGTCCCGGGAGGTGGGCGGAGAGCCGTGCGGCTGCAGAATCTTGCCCATGCCGATCGTCAGGAAGCAGAAGGATGGAGACACGTCCATTGTGGCGTCTTCTGCTCCCGAGTCGTGTCCGCTGTCCGGGTCATAGCGGCTGCCGGAGAGAGAAAAGAAGATAATATTCAAACTATCAGCGCTATATAAATCCTGTATAATAATAATAATCATCCCATACACCATGACACACCGATCAATATCTCATCTTTACCCATCAATATATGATCCATACCAATCAATATATCATCTATACCAATTATATCATCTTTTCTTATCAATATCTATAATAATCAATATGTCATCTTTATCCATCAATATATCATCTATACCAATCAACATCATATTTAATAATCAATATATCATGTCTACCTATGAATATCATCTATACCTATCAATATATCATCTATTCCAATCAATATATCATTATACCAATTAATATATTATTTACCCTGATATACATATATCATGTATACCTATCAATATAATCTATACTAATCAATATATCATGTATACCTATCAATATACCATTATACAAATTAATATATTATTTACCCTGATATACATATATCATGTATACTAATCAATATATCACCTATACTGATCAATATATCATTTACCCTGATTAATATATCATCTATACTAATCAATATATCATACACAGTGAGTAAAATAAGTATTTGCTCCCCTTAGTAGTTGGTGGAGAAACCCTTGTTGGTGATCACAGAGGTCAGACGTTTCTTGTAGGTGGTGATCAGTTTCCACACATCTCAGGAGGGATTTTGTCTTCTTTACAGATCTTCACTAAATCCTCGAAGTTTCATCTCCTCCATACATTTTCTATAGGATTAAGGTCTGGAGTCTGGATAGGCCACTCCATGACCTTCATGTGCTTCTTCTGGAGCCCCTCCTTTGTTGCCTTGGCGATATGTTTTGGGTCATTGTCATGCTGGAAGACCCATCCATGACCCATCTTCAGTGTTCTGGATGAGGGAAGAAGGTTCTCCTCCAAGATCTTACAATACATGGCCCCGTCCATTGGACCCTCAATGCGGCAAAGTCGGCCTCAGGAAGACACATGTAGAGGAACATCTGAAGTCTACCAATCAACATCTAAATGATTCAGAGAAGGATTGGGGGAAAGTTCTGTGGTCAGATGAGACCAAAATTCAGATCTTTGGCATCAACTCGACTCGCCGTGTTTGGAGGAAGAAAAATGCTGACTATGACCCTAAGAACATCATCCCTACAGTCACACATCATCCCTACAGTCACACATCATCCCTACAGTCACATCATCCCTACAGTCACACATCATCCCTACAGTCACACATCATCCCTACAGTCACATCATCCCTACAGTCACACATCATCCCTACAGTCACACATCATCCCTACAGTCACATCATCCCTACAGTCACACACCATCCCTACAGTCACACACCATCCCTACAGTCACACCCCATCCCTACAGTCACACACCATCCCTACAGTCACACATCATCCCTACAGTCACACATCATCCCTACAGTCACATCATCCCTACAGTCACATCATCCCTACAGTCACATCATCCCTACAGTCACATCATCCCTACAGTCACACACGGAGGTGGAAACATGATGATTTGGGGCTGTTTCTCTGATAAAGGTTCAGGCCGACTTTGCCGCATTGAGGGTCCAATGGACGGGACCATGTATTGTAAGATCTTGGAGGAGAACCTTCTTCCCTCATCCAGAACACTGAAGATGGGTCATGGATGGGTCTTCCAGCATGACAAAGACCCAAAACATATCACCAAGGCAACAAAGGAGGGGCTCAAGAAGAAGCACATGAAGGTCATGGAGTGTCCTATCCAGTCTCCAGACCTTAATCCTATAGAAAATGTATGGAGGAGATGAAACTTCGAGTTGCCAAGAAACCTTCAGGATTTAGAGAAGATCTGTAAAGAAGACAAAATCCCTCCTGAGATGTGTGGAAACTGATCACCACCTACAAGAAACGTCTGACCTCTGTGATCACCAACAAGGGTTTCTCCACCAACTACTAAGGGGAGCAAATACTTATTTTACTCCATTTATAACATTTGTATTGTGTGATTTTTCTGGATTTTTGATTGATATTCTGTCTCTATCATATAAAATACACCTATGATAAAAATTATAGACCCTTCATTTCTATGTAAGGGGGCAAAACTTACACAATCTGCAGGGGAGACAGACCCGGGAACTCAGCACAAGGATGGTGAGAACCCCTCATAATGGGCACAGCGGGTGTACAGACCCGGGAACTCAGCACAGGGATGGTGGGAACCCCTCATAATGGGCACAGCGGGTGTACAGACCCGAGAACTCAGCACAAGGATGGTGAGAACCCCTCATAATGGGCACAGCGGGTGTACAGACCCGAGAACTCAGCACAGGGATGGTGAGAACCCCTCATAATGGGCACAGCGGGTGTACAGACCCAGGAACTCAGCACAGGGATGGTGGGAACCCCTCATAATGGGCACAGCGGGTGTACAGACCCGGGAACTCAGCACAGGGATGGTGGGAACCCCTCATAATGGGCACAGCGGGTGTACAGACCCAGGAACTCAGCACAGGGATGGTGGGAACCCCTCATAATGGGCACAGCGGGTGTACTGACCCAGGAACTCAGCACAGGGATGGTGGGAACCCCTCATAATGGGCACAGCGGGTGTACAGACCCGGGAACTCAGCACAGGGATGGTGGGAACCCCTCATGACGGGCACAGCGGGTGTACAGACCCGGGAACTCAGCACAGGGATGGTGAGAACCCTTCATAATGGGCACAGCGGGTGTACAGACCCGGGAACTCAGCACAGGGATGGTGGGAACCCCTCATAATGGGCACAGCGGGTGTACAGACCCGGGAACTCAGCACAGGGATGGTGGGAACTCCTCATAATGGGCACAGCGGGTGTACAGACCCGGGAACTCAGCACAGGGATGGTGGGAACTCCTCATAATGGGCACAGTGGGTGTACAGACCTGGGAACTCAGCACAGGGATGATGAGAACCCCTCATAATGGGCACAGCGGGTGTACAGACCCGGGAACTCAGCACAGGGATGGTGGGAACTCCTCATAATGGGCACAGCGGGTGTACAGACCCGGGAACTCAGCACAGGGATGGTGGGAACCCCTCATAATGGGCACAGCGGGTGTACAGACCCGGGAACTCAGCACAGGGATGGTGAGAACCCCTCATAATGGGCACAGCGGGTGTACAGACCCGGGAACTCAGCACAGGGATGGTGAGAACCCCTCATAATGGGCACAGCGGGTGTACAGACCTGGGAACTCAGCACAGGGATGGTGGGAACCTCTCATAATGGGCACAGCGGGTGTACAGACCCGGGAACTCAGCACAGGGATGGTGAGAACCCCTCATAATAGGCACAGCGGGTGTACAGACCCAGGAACTCAGCACAGAGATGGTGGGAACCCCCAGGGCCATCTTTAATATTGATTGGACCCTGGGCAAAACTTTTCTTGGGGCCCCCCTATGCAATTTTGCTCTCCACCTGCTCTGAGACATAGAATAAATAGCAGCTAGACTCAAAATCAGTTTACTGAATCAGAACAGGCAGCTATTGCGATTGGTTGCCAGAGGTTACAGTGTATCATTAGCGCTCACTGACTGGTTGCTAGAGGTTACAGCACACATTACGGCTCACTGATTAGTTGCTAGAGGTTACAGCACATGATTTCTGCTTGTTGATTGGTTGCTAGAGATTACTGTGGATATGACCTCAGGGGGGAATGATATGCATATTAATGCCGCTGGCCGCTCCTATTTACATATGAATGCCGGTTATTTACATGTAAACACAGGGTCTGCAGGTGAGTCATCTGTACACAACAATAGGGCAGAGCTGGGCAGCATTAGTACCAGCACTTCACACTGAGATATTGGGACACAGCACAGGACTAAAACCTCAAGGGACGAGGGAAATTAAACCAGGATAGTTGGCAATATGAGACAGCTGCTTTGGGCCCCACAACAATGACAGGGCCCAGGGCAGCTGCCCCTTTTGCCCTGCCTTAAAAACGGCCCTGGGAACCCCTGATGATGGGTGGAAAGGTGGAATGTGATGATGGTGGTGGGGTTGGCGCTCTCACCTCGGGCTCACAACGTCTTGTGGCATCTGGAATAACTCCTGCAGTTTGCTCTCCTGGCCGACGCCCACCTTCACCACGTAGGAGCTGGGGTCCACCGTGCACTCCCAGTAGTAGCGGCCCTGAGTGATGGCGACGTCCCCGAGCACCAACTCCATGGAGACGTGGCAGCTGGTCATCAGGCGCTCGGCGGCAAACAGCATGGGGACCCCCGGGACGCTGCGCACTGCCCGCCGGTCCTTGCTGACCACCAGGCGGTCCCTCGGGAAGCCGCAGCTGCTGTCCAGGAAGAAGTTTAGCACTGCCGAGAGAGAGAAGAGTTAAGGTGAGCATAAGGGTTAGGGTTAGAATTAGGGTGAGCATTGGGGCGACCATTAGAGTTAGTCTAAGAGTCAGAGTTAGGGTGGGAGTTAGCCTAAGAGTCAGCCTAAGAGACAGGGTTAGGGTGGGAGTTCGGGTGGGAGTTAGGGTTAGGGTGGGGGTTAGGGTGGGGGTTAGGGTGGGGGTTAAAGCTATGGTTAGCATTAGGGCTAGTGTTAGGGTTAGTATTAGTGTTAGACTAAGGGTTGGAGTTAGGAGCAGCATTAGAATTAATTAAAGTTTTAACATTAGGGTTAGGATTAGGAGCAGTGCTTGGAGTAGTGTTAAGGTTAGGAGTAACATAGGAATTAACCTTAAAGCTAGTAATGTCCTTAGGGTAGGAGTGGTGTTAGGATTAATAGAAGCTTTAGGAGCAGCATTATGGATAGAGTTACTGTTAGGGTTAGAAGTAGTATTAGCATTAGTGTTAATGATATCATTAGGTTTTATCTTTAGGGTTAGGCTGGTGTTAGGGTTAGGTTGGTGTAAGGGTTAGGTTGGTGTTAGGGTTGTATGTAGGTTGGTTTTAAGGTTAGGTTGGTGTTAGGGTTAGAGGCGGTATGGTGTTAGGGGTATGTTAGTGTAAGGGTTAGGAGGTAGGTAGTTGTTAAGGTTAGGTTGGTGTTAGGGTTCGAGGTAGGTTGGTGTTAGGGTTAGGTTGGGGTTAGGGTTAGGGTTAGGGTTAGGTTGGTGTACTGTTACCATTAGTGTTAGAAAACAAAGTTGTGTGATTTTTGTATAGACAGTTCCCGTGTTTTCCTCCAGGGAGCGCTGTGTGTGGAGATGGTGGTGGGACAATGAGACATAACTGATGATTCTGGTCTCCTAGCTCTTCCTAGGATCCTGATTGGTAGAAATCCTATAATGAAGGAAGTGATGGGCTGTACCTGGAGCGGGTGGAGTGTGCAGGTGGATGTCCTCGCTGTATTCCCCGTAGCCGGCCTTGTTGTAGCCTCGGACTCGGAGAACATACACGCTATCAATGTCGGGGCCCTCTAGGATGGTGCTCAGGCTCCATATCTCTTCCCGCCGTTGCCATAGCTTGAGGGTCTTGTGTTTGGGGTCTGTTTTGCGGTACTCCACCGTGTAGTGCCAGGCGGGGGCGGAGTCCTGGGGGAGACGCCAGCTCAGGTAGATCTGGTCATAGGCGTAGGTACGCTGGGTGTCGATAACAGGAGCGTCTGGAGCTGAAGGGGGAGGAAGGAGAAAAGTAAGAGAGGATGGAGAGACGATGGATGGAGGTGGAGCGAGCAAAGTGGGAAAACAGGGAGAAGTCCATGCTGAGAGAGGGAGAGAGACCTCGTTACTGCAGATCAGAGAACGAGCAGAAGGATGCAGGCATAGAGTCAGTCCAAGGAGCCTGGAGAGTCAAGAGGAGATGAGGAGAGGAGGATGCAGGAGATGAGGAGAAGGGGAAGGAAGAGGCGAGGAGATAGGGACCAGCAGATGGGAGGAGCAGAACACAGGAGAAAAGGAGCAAAGAACACAAGAAATTAAGAGATGAGATCACGGGAGACGGGGAGAACACGGGAGACGGGGAGGACACGGGAGACGGGGAGGACACGGGAGACGGGGAGGACACGGGAGACGGGGAGGGCACGGGAGACGGGGAGGGCACGGGAGACGGGGAGGGCACGGGAGACGGGGAGGGCACGGGAGACGGGGAGGGCACGGGAGACGGGGAGGGCACGGGAGACGGGGAGGGCACGGGAGACGGGGAGGGCACGGGAGACGGGGAGGGCACGGGAGACGGGGAGGGCACGGGAGACGGGGAGGGCACGGGAGACGGGGAGAGCACGGGAGACGGGGAGAGCACGGGAGACGGGGAGAGCACGGGAGACGGGGAGAGCACGGGAGACGGGGAGAGCACGGGAGACGGGGAGAGCACGGGAGACGGGGAGAGCACGGGAGACGGGGAGAACACGGGAGACGGGGAGAACACGGGAGACGGGGAGAACACGGGAGACGGGGAGAACACGGGAGACGGGGAGAACACGGGAGACGGGGAGAACACGGGAGACGGGGAGAACACGGGAGACGGGGAGAACACGGGAGACGGGGAGAACACGGGAGACGGGGAGAACACGGGAGACGGGGAGAACACGGGAGACGGGGAGAACACGGGAGACGGGGAGAACACGGGAGACGGGGAGAACACGGGAGACGGGGAGAACACGGGAGACGGGGAGAACACGGGAGACGGGGAGAACACGGGAGACGGGAAGAGCACGGGAGACGGGGAGAACACGGGAGACGGGGAGAACACGGGAGACGGGGAGAACACGGGAGACGGGGAGAACACGGGAGACGGGGAGAACACGGGAGACGGGGAGAACACGGGAGACGGGGAGAACACGGGAGACGGGGAGAACACGGGAGACGGGGAGAACACGGGAGACGGGGAGAGCACGGGAGACGGGGAGAGCACGGGAGACGGGGAGAACACGGGAGACGGGGAGAACACGGGAGACGGGGAGAGCACGGGAGACGGGGAGAGCACGGGAGACGGGAAGAGCACGGGAGACGGGAAGAGCACGGGAGACGAGGAGGACACGGGAGACGAGGAGGACACGGGAGACGAGGAGGACACGGGAGACGAGGAGGACACGGGAGACGAGGAGGACACGGGAGACGAGGAGGACACGGGAGACGAGGAGGACACGGGAGATGAGGAGATCATGAGAGATGAGGAGATCATGAGAGATGAGGAGATCATGAGAGATGTGGAAAACACAGGAAATGCGGAGTGGAGAAAGCAGGTGATCAGGAGAGGGGGTCATTAGGTGAAGAGAAGGGGGGGTCAGGATATTGGGAGAGAGAACATGGGAGATGAGGAGAGAAGGGGAGATCGAAGGAGATGGGAGGATGGGGGAAAAGGAAAGGAGAAAACATTAAGAGGAGAGGGGAACACCGGAGGTAAGGAAAAAAGAACACAAGAAATAGAAGATGCAGGAGATGAGGAGAGGAGGGTGGAAGAAATGAGGAGAGAAGGACAAAAGCAAAGAGGAGAACACAGTAGATGAGTAAAGAAGATCACAGGAGATGGAGAACAGAATCCATCATATGAAATAAGGAAAGAATGGCTGCAATGGAGGAAGAAGGTGGAACAGATGAAAAACAAAAAAGTTGAGTCCTGAAGATAAGGGAACAGAGAATGGAGATGAGACAGAGAATAGAGGTGGAGGATATTGGGTGGAGATGGGACAGAGGATGACAATGGAGGACACACGATACACACAGAAGAAAGGGATTGAAGAAAGAAGGTGATAGTGCAGAGGGAGGAAGGAGTATGGATATCAGAGATAGAGGATAGAAGAGAAAATTGACCTGGAGAGGATGAAGATGAAGGGAAGTGGATAGAAAGGGCTGTGAGAAAAGGAAGAAGATGGAGAACGAAGGGTGGAGATGGAGGATGTTGGGTGGAGACAGGACATAGGATGTGAGTGGAGGTGGGACAGAGGATGAGGATGAAGATGGAGGATATTGGGTGGAGACAGGACATAGGATGTGAGTGGAGGTGGGACAGAGGATGAGGATGAAGATGGAGGATATTGGGTGGAGACAGGACATAGGATGTGAGTGGAGGTAGGACAGAGGATGAGGATGAAGATGGAGGATATTGGGTGGAGACAGGACATAGGATGAGGGAGGAGGTGGGACAGGGGATGAGGATGAAGATGGAGGATATTGGGTGGCTATGGGCTATTGGATGCGGATGGAGATGGGACAGAGGATGAAGATATAGGATATTGGGTGGAAATGGAACAAAGGATGAAAATGGAGGACAAACAATAGAGCAAAGAAAGGGATTGAAGAGAGAAGTGGATAGTGCAGGGGGAGAGCAGAGTATGGATATCGGGGGTAGAAGATAGACCTAGAGAGGATGAAGATGAAGGAAAGTGGATGGAAAGGGCTATCAGAAAAGGCATTCACAAGAAGAAGATGGAGAACAAAGGGTGGAGATGGAGGATATTGGGTGGAGACAGGACATAGGGTGGAGGTGGGACAGAGAATGAGGATGGGGATGAAGATGGGACAGAGGATGAGGATGAAGATGGAGGATATTGGGTGGAGATGGGACAGAGGATGAAGATGGAGGACACACAATGGAGCAAAGAAAGGGATTGAAGAGAGAAGGTGATAGTGCAGGGGGAGGGCAGAGTATGGATATCAGGGGTAGAAGATAGAAGAATAAATTGACCTAGAGAGGATAAAGATGAAGGAAAGTGGATGGAAAGGCGTTCACAAGAAGAAGATGGAGAACAAATGGGTGGAGATGGAAGATGGTGGTCAGAGAAGCAGGAAAGAGGATGGATATGGAGGAGATGAAGGAGATGAGATGGAGGACAGAGGATGAAGATGGAGGAGAGAAAAAGATGATGGAGGACAAAATATGGAAATGGAAGAGAGGATAAAGATAGAGGTCAAAAAGGTAGAGATGGAAAAGAAGATGACGATGGAGGTCAAAGGGTGGAGATGGAAGATGGTGATCAGAGAAACAGGAAAGAGGATGGGTATAGAGGAGATGAATGAGAGGTGATAGAGAACAGAAGAGAGGAAGATGATGGAGGACAAAAGATGGAGATGGAAGAGAGGATGAAGATGGAGGTCAAAAGGTAGAGATGGAAAAGAGGATGAAGATGGAGGTCAAAGGGTGGAAGAGGATCAAAGTGAATCTCATGGAGAGAGGAAAAGATTGGGGGGGGGTAGGTTAGAATTATCCTAAACATAGAAGAAGAAGATAAAAGTAAGTCAAAGTGGAGGCCATCTTGGAACAGGAGGGTGGAGTTTCCCCTTAGCGGTGGGTGGGGACAAGGACAGGGAAGGAGGAGAAAGGGGAGGTCAAAGCCTCGGATGAGGAGACTAGATTGATAACTTGCCTCTTCTGTCTCCTTGACTTGGAGGTCACACTGAGAGGCCTACAAACAGAGAGAGGGACATGTGGATCTGCAATGGGCTACGTCTGGGCCAGTAGCGCCCCCTGCAGGAGGCAGCAGGACTCTCAGCCTGCATGAACAATCCAATACAGCCTGCTGGTGGTATACTGTGAACGCAGCACGCCATTTAAAGGGCCACTCCACCATGAATCCATATGTCAGTGATGGGTGGGTTCCAGAAGGACAGATAACCCCCCCGGGGTCTTCTCTCTCTTGGGGACGCTGGTCTCCTGATGAGGCCACCTCTCAGTGATGGATTTTTTCAGGTGGACACATCAGGAGTGAGACTTCCTGATTGGTGGAGGCAAAGCTGACATATGAGTTTTTGGTGGAGTGACCCTTTAATGTATGACATCATAGTATATATAAGGCTGAAGCTTCCCCCCCCATCCAGAACCCTTTCATATATACAAAGTATACAGCGCCGACCCCGTCATAGAAGAGTCAATCTACAAACATCTCCGTCCTTCCGATACCAAATCCCGAATCCCACAATCGATTTCCTCTCTCCTGATTGGATCTTCTCAAGGGGGGAGGGGAGGTCTCCTCCAATGAGAGGAAATCAATACTTCTAATATGGAAAGATTCCACCCTACAGAGCAGTACAAGGGAGGGTCAGCTGTGTATGGGGGGTGGGGGATATCACCTTCCCTACAGGAAGGAACGCTTTACAGTAAGAGTATTAGGAAGGGCTCTTTATAGTAAAAGCTGTAGGAAAGGGTTTATTACAGTAAGAGCATTACGAAGGGCTCTTTATAGTAAAAGCTGTAGGGAGGGTTTATTACAGTAAGAGCATTAGGAAGGGCTCTTTATAGTAAAAGCTGTAGGAAGGGTTCATTACAGTAAGAGCATTAGGAAGGGTTCTTTATAGTAAAAGCTGTAGGGAGGGTTTATTACGGTAAAAGCATTAGGAATTGGCTTTGGCTGCGTGTTTTTGAGGGAGGAGTTTCTGATTGGACGGTATAGAAGGGTCACATAAGGTGAATGTAGGGGCACTGCAGACATGTCAGCACACCAGATGGATGGATCGGGGCCTTCCTGGAGATCTTTGTGTCAGTGTAGCACCCCTCATATTGGATTAGACTCTCTGTAGTGTTTTCACTCTCTGGGGGGGGGGATGGGAATTACCTCGAACGAAGTTGAGTTCGGTCAGCAGCTTGAGCTCTCTACTGACGTCCAGCTTGAATGGTGGCAGAGGGACGCACGCCGCCAGGCGGAAGGTCTGAACGGAGTCGATGGCTCGGATGATCCTGAGGAATGAAAAGAGGACATTAGAGGAGAAATGGGGGGGGGGAGGGGTCTATAATTCTTCCATCTCACAATTTTTATTGGCTTCCGCCTGACATTGAGCGTCGCTGCTGTGTGTATTATCATTGGGTGAAGTGAGGGTGCCCAATCGGTGGGGGGTGAAGTGAGACCGACCAATCGGTGGGGTGGTGGGTGAAATGAGGGCGCCCAATGGGAGTGGTGAAGTGAGGGCGCCCAATGGGGGTGAAGTGAGGGCGCCCAATGGGAGTGGTGAAACGAGGGCGCCCAATGGGAGTGGTGAAACGAGGGCGCCCAATGGGAGTGGTGAAACGAGGGCGCCCAATGGGAGTGGTGAAACGAGGGCGCCCAATGGGAGTGGTGAAACGAGGGCGCCCAATGGGAGTGGTGAAACGAGGGCGCCCAATGGGAGTGGTGAAACGAGGGCGCCCAATGGGAGTGGTGAAACGAGGGCGCCCAATGGGAGTGGTGAAACGAGGGCGCCCAATGGGAGTGGTGAAACGAGGGCGCCCAATGGGAGTGGTGAAATGAGGGCGCCCAATAGGAGTGGTGAAATGAGGGCGCCCAATGGGAGTGGTGAAGTGAGGGCGCCCAATAGGAGTGGTGAAATGAGGGCGCCCAATGGGAGTGGTGAAATGAGGGCGCCCAATGGGAGTGGTGAAATGAGGGCGCCCAATGGGAGTGGTGAAATGAGGGCGCCCAATGGGAGTGGTGAAGTGAGGGCGCCCAATAGGAGTGGTGAAGTGAGGGCGCCCAATAGGAGTGGTGAAATGAGGGCGCCCAATGGGAGTGGCGCCGGTCCTTACCGCTCATGCAGTTGTTTTGCGGCCAGGACGAAGCACGGTTGTTCCGTCTCCTTCATGACTTCATGAACATAAGAGACCAGCCCGGAATTCTCCAGCAATGTTTGGCGCTCCCACACCTGAGACTCCAGAACACAGCGCCGCTCCCTCTGCCGCTCCGCAATGTCCCGGCTCAGAGCCGCCTGCTTATCATCCAGAGCCGAGCGCAGAGCTCCAATCAGCTGCAGAGCCTCTTCCTGAGCCTTCCCTCCGTTCATCTGTAGGGGGCGACGTCTCCGGTTATTGGGGGAAATATCAATACCTTATACTGTGATTATAAAGTGATTATTGAGCAAGAATGGGGGTAATTATTGATTGGTTAGAGGGTAGTTATTGGGCAAGTATGGGGGTAATTATTGATTGGTTAGAGGGTAGTTATTGGGCAAGTATGGGGGTAATTATTGATCGGTTATAGGATAGTTATTGGGTAAGTATGGGGGTAATTATTGATCGGTTATAGGATAGTTATTGGGCAAGTATGGGGGTAATTATTGGGCAAGTATGGGGGTAATTATTGATCGGTTATAGGATAGTTATTTGGCAAGTATGGGGGTAATTATTGATCGGTTATAGGATAGTTATTGGGCAAGTATGGGGGTAATTATTGATCGGTTATAGGGTAATTATTGGGCAAGTATGGGGGTAATTATTGATCGGTTATAGGGTAGTTATTGGGTAAGTATGGGGGTAATTATTGATCGGTTATAGGATAGTTATTTGGCAAGTATGGGGGTAATTATTGATCGGTTATAGGATAGTTATTTGGCAAGTATGGGGGTAATTATTGATTGGTTAGAGGATAGTTATTGGGCAAGTATGGGGGTAATTATTGATCGGTTATAGGGTAGTTATTGGGTAAGTATGGGGGTAATTATTGATCGGTTATAGGATAGTTATTGGGCAAGTATGGGGGTAATTATTGATCGGTTATAGGGTAATTATTGGGCAAGTATGGGGGTAATTATTGATCGGTTATAGGATAGTTATTGGGCAAGTATGGGGGTAATTATTGATCGGTTATAGGGTAATTATTGGGCAAGTATGGGGGTAATTATTGATCGGTTATAGGATAGTTATTGGGCAAGTATGGGGGTAATTATTGATCGGTTATAGGGTAATTATTGGGCAAGTATGGGGGTAATTATTGATCGGTTATAGGGTAGTTATTGGGTAAGTATGGGGGTAATTATTGATCGGTTATAGGATAGTTATTTGGCAAGTATGGGGGTAATTATTGATCGGTTATAGGATAGTTATTTGGCAAGTATGGGGGTAATTATTGATCGGTTATAGGATAGTTATTTGGCAAGTATGGGGGTAATTATTGATCGGTTATAGGGTAGTTATTTGGCAAGTATGGGGGTAATTATTGATCGGCTATAGGGTAGTTATTGGGTAAGTATGGGGGTAATTATTGATCGGTTATAGGGTAGTTATTGGGTAAGTATGGGGGTAATTATTGATCGGTTATAGGATAGTTATTTGGCAAGTATGGGGGTAATTATTGATCGGCTATAGGGTAGTTATTGGGCAAGTATGGGGGTACTTTAAACTTTTTTCTATTCTCGGTCCCTGGTGTCAGGAGGGGTACAGGGGTTGCAGGGAGGAGGGAGGAGGGGATAACTTGTGCATCGTCACCCCCCCTCACCCCATTGTACGTCCAGATTGGGGAAAATTATTTGCCAATTTCTGAGGACAAATGATGGATGGCAATATCTTATTCATTGTCCAGTTTCCCTCACCCCTCCCCACACCAATACTATTATATTGATAATGATGTACAGTGATCAGCGGGTATTGGGGGGTATCTAATAGGAGATCCCGGTCAGTTCTCACCTCGGTTTGCTTTATACTCTCCTCCAGTTCATTGATCTGCCCCTGAACAACGTGCTGACTGCCCAGGATGTACCCCAAACTCTTACTGAGCTTCTCCTGCAACACACAACCGGATTATATCATCACCCAATCACACACAACGTCCTTCTATCATCACCCAATCACACACAACGATGGAATATAATATCATGTATGACAGTTTTATAGATCATCTCATGTAGAAACAATATAAACCGATACAATATTGTAACATAAACATATATATAGTAACATCATAATATCATGGAATACATCATTATTACATTATAAAGTATAATCTCATGTAGAACAATATAACCTGAACATACATAACAGTTGAAAATAAGAAACTACCCAGAAATATAATAGAAAAATAACAATGTAATATAAGACACATTGTAATATAATATATTGTAATAGATCATCATAACCTGAAATACAGAGACTGCGCTTATTATATATTATATTACATCAGTGTATAGAATGTCCTAAAACACAACAATGTATCGAATCATTTTATATTGTATTATAATACGGTTACATTGTAAACACCTAACATTTTCTTATGTATAGTATTATATTATCCTTCAAACACAATATACAGAGACTGTATTTATATATTATATTATATTATATTATATTATATATTATCCTTCAAATACAATATACAGAGACTTTATGTATATATTATATTATATTATATTATCCTTCAAACACAACATGCAGAGACTGTATTATATATTATATCCTATTACACTGTCTTTTATGTTTTGTTGTACTATTTATATATTATTTGTGCATTTGTATTATGCGTTGTTATATTCTTTATATATATTATATCCTATTGCGCTCTATTTTGTTTTGTTATATTATTTTATATTCCTCTTTTTTTTAAGTCTATTTTTCTTAGAAGACGAAGAATAAAGTCTGTTTTATACTTCTTATTAATGAAGTCCCCTCCCCAATCGATTGATTATATTTATTATACTCTGAATAGACAGTATATAATGGCGTGGCGTCCATCTCACCCGTAGTGCCTGGTAGGCACTGATGATGGGGGTGATTTTGTGCCCGCTGTGGGTGCGGCGCACTCGGCAGATCTGGCACACCAGGCGCTGGCAGGTCTTGCAGTACAGGTGGACCTCCTCCTTGTGGTCGGGGCAGGTCAGGCCCTGTGGTAGAGAAAACAAAGATGGAGTCAGAGGCGTTCTACGCCCCCCAGACGTGGGCCCTTCGGCGTCCACCCCCCGCTCTCACCTTGGGTTTGAAGGTCAGGGTGGGCGGCGTGGGCTCGTGTTGGGCCTTCTGGGTGCCCCAGGGGTGGTAGAGTTTGAAGCACTCGTTGCAGAAGCTGGCCCGGCACTCGGTGCAGCCCTTGCTGGCCTCCTGCTGGGGGGGTTTGCAGAATTGGCACATGATGGCCGTGCTGATGTTGACCGTCTGCCGGTAGCGCTCCACCACCCGCTCCAGGGTCAGGTTCCGGAACAGGTTGCCCAGCCCCCGCTCCCCGAGGTCCACATCATGCTGGCAGGACGGACACGGGAAGAGGACCATCTGTGGGTGGGCAGGGCCGCGTTTCCTGCCAGGATAGGTGCCAAATCCTGCCGGGGAGAAAAGAGACAACCGGGACATGATCCTCTGTGGCCAACAGATCTGAGTTCTCCAGGGACATCATCCATGAGATAAGAGGACTCATTGTACATGGAGGGGCGTCCTTCAAGAGTGTCTGATATCTGCTGGCTTGTTAGAAGATGGAGGTCTATACATGGGCCAATCATCACCAGACCGTCCTCTGACTAACCCCTAACCCTAAAGAAATGGAGTCTACCAGAACTTACCGGAGAGAATCCCTGGAGACGGTCCAACTGACACCCCTCAAGTAACCAAAACTTCCGCTGTTCCTTAAATACCCCTTAATGACCCCCCTCCCACCACCACAGCTTACCCCAATATCTTCTCCTTGTCTTCTGCAGTGACCACTCATGTCTCCTCCTCATTCCCCTCATTGATCCCCCATATCCCCTCCTCATTGCCCCCATTGGTCCACCATATCCCCTCCTCATTGCCCCCATTGGTCCACCAGATCCCCTCCTCATTGCCCCCATTGATCCCCCATATCTCTTCCTCATAACCCTCATTGATCCCCCATATTTCCTCCTCAATCCCCTCATTGACCCCCCCATGTTTTCTCCTCATTTCTCTCAGTAACTCCCCCATCTCCTCATTACAGTCACTGTACCCCCATAATTCCTTCTCATCCCCCTCAATGACCCCCCCATATCTCCTCCTCATTCCCCTCATTGACCCCCCATATCTCCTCCTCATTCCCATTCCCCTCATTGATCCCCATATCTCCTGCTTTCCCTCAGTAAGCCCCTATATCAGGAACCCTCCATATTTCCACCACATTCTTCTTAAGACCCCCCCCATAACTCACCATTCCACTCAGGGATTCCCCACGTCTTCATCTTGTTCCCCTCATTGATCACCCATATGTCCTCCTCATTCATCCCCCATATCTCCTCCTCATTCCCCTCATTGATCTCTACCGTATCTCCTCCTCATTCCCCTCATTGATCCCTCGTATCTCCTCCTCATTCCCCTCATTGATCCCCCATATCTCCTCCTCATTCCCCTCATTGATCCCCCGTATCTCCTCCTCATTCCTCTCATTGACCCCCATATCTCCTCCTCCATCCTCTCATTGACCCTCCATATCTCCTCCTCATTCCTCTCATTGACCCCCCATATCTCCTCCTCATTCCCCTCATTGACCCCCATATCTCCTCCTCATTCCTCTCATTGCCCCCCCATATCTCCTCCTCATTCCTTTCATTGACCCCCCATATCTCATCCTCATTCCTCTCATTGACCCCCCATATCTTCTCCTCGTTCCCCTCATTGATTCCCATATCTCCTCCTCATTCCCCTCATTGATCCCCCGTATCTCCTCCTCATTCCTCTCATTGACCCCCCATATCTCCCCCTCATTCCTCTCATTGCCCCCCCATATCTCCTCCTCATTCCCCTCATTGACCCCCATATCTCCTCCTCGTTCCTCTCATTGATCCCCATATCTCCTCCTCATTCCCCTCATTGACCCCCCATATCTCATCCTCATTCCTCTCATTGACCCCCCATATCTTCTCCTCGTTCCCCTCATTGATCCCCATATCTCCTCCTCATTCCCCTCATTGATCCCCCATATTTCCTCCTCAATCCCCTCATTGACCCCCCATGTTTCCTCCTCCTTTCTCTCAGAAACCCCCACATCCCCTTATTACAGTCAGGATCCCCCCAGATTTCCTTCTCATCCCCCTCAATGACCCCCCCATATCTCCTCCTCATTCCCCTCATTGACCCCCCATATCTCCTCCTCATTCCCATTCCCCTCATTGATCCCCATATCTCCTGCTTTCCCTCAGTAAGCCCCTATATCAGGAACCCTCCATATTTCCACCACATTCTTCTTAAGACCCCCCCATAACTCACCATTCCACTCAGGGATTCCCCACGTCTTCATCTTGTTCCCCTCATTGATCACCCATATGTCCTCCTCATTCATCCCCTATATCTCCTCCTCATTCCCCTCATTGATCTCTACCGTATCTCCTCCTCATTCCCCTCATTGATCCCTCGTATCTCCTCCTCATTCCCCTCATTGATCCCCCGTATCTCCTCCTCATTCCCCTCATTGATCCCCCGTATCTCCTCCTCATTCCTCTCATTGACCCCCATATCTCCTCCTCCATCCTCTCATTGACCCCCCATATCTCCTCCTCATTCCTCTCATTGACCCCCCATATCTCATCCTCATTCCTCTCATTGACCCCCCATATCTTCTCCTCGTTCCCCTCATTGATCCCCATATCTCCTCCTCATTCCCCTCATTGATCCCCCATATTTCCTCCTCAATCCCCTCATTGACCCCCCATGTTTCCTCCTCCTTTCTCTCAGAAACCCCCACATCCCCTTATTACAGTCAGGATCCCCCCAGATTTCCTTCTCATCCCCCTCAAATCTAATCCCCCTCATATGTCCTCCTCATTCCTCTATGGCCCCTCCCCCGGCTCAGCATCCAGCGTACAGAGCCATCACATATGTCTGTCTTTCACCATTCCTCAGGGGCGGGATGGACCAGGACAGGGGGTGGGGCGGCACTCACCTGATTTGACGAGCCGCTCCTGCTTTGGCACTACCCTCCTGCCCATGCGGGGGCTGCGGGCGGAGGGGGAGGAGGCCGGCGAGTTGGGCTCGGAGTTGGGGTCACAGACGTACCCCCTCTGGAGGAGGATTTCGCTGGCACACACATGACACACGTTGTGCTTACATGGCAGGATGACGGGGTGCTTGTACATCTCCTTACACACTGGGCACAAGAGCTCACGCTCCATGTTCTTCATACTGGTCTGTGAAGAGAGAGAGAACATGCCAGGATTACCATCAATCCAATTCAATGGAGCTACAGAGGCTGGGAATGCTAGGTGATGACATCACAATTCCCTACAGATTATAAACACTGCTGTGTGATGACATCATTGTAAAGTTCTCTTCCCAGAATCCTCGGTGTGATGTGCCTATTGGTTATGCTAAGTATACAAGCTAATAGAAGGGGATAATTATGGCCACCAAGTGTCGCCAACTGCCGGGTCTGAAAACCGATATATAACGGCTCCGTACAATTTCATTAGTAAAGGCATCATCCCACAATGAACATAGCATGAGACATGAGGGCCACACTAAGTCCCATCACTTCCATGAGGGCTCAACAAAGTCCTTCCACCACCATGAGGGCTGCACTAAACCCAACTACCACCATGAGGGCTGCCATAAGTCCCAGCACTAATACCCACCACTGCCATGAGGACCACACAATCCCCCAAATCATAATGAGGGCCACATTAATCCTCACCACCACCATGGGGACCACACTAAGCCTTGCCACTATCACGAGGGCAACACTAAGCCTTACCACCACCACCACAAGGGCTACACTAATCCCCACCACTTCCATGGGGGCCACACAAGCCTAAAAATCACCATGGGGACCACATTAATCCTCACCACCGCCATGAGGGCCACATTAAAGCCCACCACATCCATGAGGAACACACTAAACCTTACCACCACCATGGGGGCCACACTAAGCCCCACATCTATGTGGACCACACTAAGCCTTACCACCACGAGGGCCACACTAAGCCCCACCACATTCATGAGGACCACAGTAAGTCTTACCACCAACATAAGGGCAATACTAAGCGCCACGATTGCCATAAGGGCCACACTAAGCCTTACCAACACCATGAGTGCAATAGTAAGCCCCACCATATCCAGAGGATGACACTAATGCCGCGTACACACGAGTGGAATGTCCGACAGAAAAAGTCAGACGGGAGTTTTTAATCGTATATTCCGATCGTGTGTAGGCCTCTTCGGACTTTCTTTTTCGAAAATTCTGACGGATCTAGAAATGGAACATGTTCTAAATATTTCCGACGGAACCAATTCCTATCGGGAAAATCACTCATCTGTATGCTGTTCCGAAAACCAAAAAACGATGCATGCTCTGAAGTACGAGATGGAAGGTATTGGCTACTGGCTATTGAACTTCCGTTTTTCTAGTCCCATCGTATGTGCTGTACGTCACCGCGTTCTGGACGGTCGGACTTTGGTGTGATTGTGTGTACAGTTTCAGCGGAATTCCGTCGGAACTCCCTCCGAAAAACCTTCAGAGTTTATTCCAACGGGAAAACCGGTCGTGTGTACATGGCATAAGTCACACCACCACCATGAGGGCCACACTAAGCCTCATCACAACCATGAGGGCCACACTAAGCTTCACCACCACTATGAGAGCAACATTAAGCCCCAACATATCCATGAGAACCATACTAAGCCCCAACACCACCAAGAGCGCCACACTAAGCCACACCACCACCAAGAGGTCCAAACAAAGCCTCCAAACCACCACCATTAGGGCCACACTAATCCTCATCACCACCATGAGGACCACACTATGCCCCACCCACACTATGAGAGCAAAACTAAGCCTCCCCATTGCTGTGAGGTCCAAAATAAGATCCATTACCACCATAAGGGCCACAGTAAGCCCCACTAGGCACATGATGACCACACTAATCCCCACTATGGACATGAGGAGCACACTAAGCCCCACCATAACCATAATGACCACACTAAGCCCCACCACCACCATAATGACCACACTAAGCTCCACCACTACCATGATGACCACTCCAAGCTCCATCACCACCACGATGATCACTCTAAACCCCACCATCACCATAATGGCCACACTAAGCTCCACCACCACCATGATGACCACACTAAGCCCCACCACCACCACCATAATGACCATACTAAGCTTCACCATCACCATGATGACCACACTAAGCTCCACCATGATGACCACACTAAACCTGACCACAGCCATGTGAGTGCAGGATGGATGAAGCCCTCTGAAACAAAGTGGCCATTGGGCGCATTCCCACATCCACCCCCCACGAGGACACGGCCTTAGAGGGAAAATAAGAAACACGGACCCCCCTGCGCCATTCTCCTCCTAGCACCCCCCACCACCATGATGACCACACTAAGCTCCACCACCGTGATGACCGCACTAAGCTCCATCACCACCATGATGACCACTCTAAGCTCCACCACCACCATGATGACCACTCTAAGCTCCACCACCACCATGATGATCACACTAAGCCCCACCATCACCATAATGGCCACACTAAGCCCCACCATCACCATAATGGCCACACTAAGCTCCACCACCACCACCACCACCACCACCATAATGACCATACTAAGCTCCACCATCACCATGATGACCACACTAAGCTCCACCACCACCATGATGACCACACGAAGCCCCACCACCACCATAATGACCATACTAAGCTCCACCATCACCATGATGACCACACTAAGCTCCACCACCACCATGATGACCACACAAAGCCCCACCACCATCAACATGATGACCACTCTAAGCTCCATCACCACCATGATGACCACTCCAAGCTCCACCACCACCATGATGATCACACTAAGCCCCACCATCACCATAATGGCCACACTAAGCTCCACTACCACCATGATGACCACACTAAGCCCCACCACCACCATAATGACCACACTAAGCTCCGCCACTACCATGATGACCACATGAAGCCCCACCACCACCATAATGACCACACTAAGCTCCGCCACCACCATGATGACCACACTAAACCTGACCACAGCCATGTGAGTGCAGGATGGATGAAGCCCTCTGAAACAAAGTGGCCACTGGGCGCATTCCCACATCCACCCTCCATGAGGACACGGCCTTAGAGGGAAAATAAGAAACACGGACCCCCCTGCGCCATTCTCCTCCTAGCACCCCCCACCACCATGATGACCACACTAAGCTCCACCACCGTGATGACCGCACTAAGCTCCATCACCACCATGATGACCACTCTAAGCTCCACCACCACCATGATGACCACTCTAAGCTCCACCACCACGATGACCACTCTAAGCTCCACCACCACCATGATGACCACTCTAAGCCCCACCATCACCATAATGGCCACACTAAGCCCCACCACCACCATGATGACCACACTAAGCTCCACCACCACCATGATGACCACACGAAGCCCCACCACCACCACCATAATGACCATACTAAGCTCCACCATCACCATGATGACCACACTAAGCTCCACCACCACCATGATGACCACACGAAGCCCCACCACCACCATAATGACCATACTAAGCTCCACCATCACCATGATGACCACACTAAGCTCCACCACCACCATGATGACCACACAAAGCCCCACCACCATCAACATGATGACCACTCTAAGCTCCATCACCACCATGATGACCACTCCAAGCTCCACCACCACCATGATGATCACACTAAGCCCCACCATCACCATAATGGCCACACTAAGCTCCACCACCACCATGATGACCACACTAAGCCCCACCACCACCATAATGACCACACTAAGCTCCGCCACTACCATGATGACCACATGAAGCCCCACCACCACCACGATGACCACACTAAGCTCCACCAACACCATGATGACCACACTAAACCTGACCACAGCCATGTGAGTGCAGGATGGATGAAGCCCTCTGAAACAAAGTGGCCACTGGGCGCATTCCCACATCCACCCTCCATGAGGACACGGCCTTAGAGGGAAATTAAAAAACACGGACCCCCCTGCGCCATTCTCCTCCTAGAACCCCCCAAGGTGTTATGTCATTGGTCATCGGAGGATTATAATGAGCGCGTTGTGACCTCACCATCATACAGAGATAAAAGTCCCATCATCTCCCTCCCAGGTATATCACACGTCCTCCCCTCCCCCCTGGGGGCATTATATCGGTCCCTGCGTCACGCCCTCCCGGGGGTCCCTCCCTGTCTGCTTCACCTTGTTCCCTCTCCGAGCTGCCATGTCCTCCCAGGTTGTCATAGAGAGGGGGAGGGGCTCTGCAGCTCCTTCTCATCTCCAGGAAAATGGAGGATGCAGTTGCCGTGGCAACCACTAGATGTGCTGCAGCTTCAGCGACGGCTGAGGAGGGGGGGGGGGTACGGGACCGCCGCGGCTCTACCAGCGCTCCCCTCCCCCCCCATCGCTGTACGTTTCTAGAGATAATAACATACAACGTAACAAATACAAAGATCACAACGTATCATTGAATCACCTGTGTGATCCTGGATCGCCCTCGCCGACAGACCCCCCCCTTACCTACCCACCCCACCGACGTACCCCCCCTTACCTACAGACCCCCCCCCCCACCTACAGACCCCCCCCCTCACCTACCCCACCGACGTACCCCCTTTACCTACAGACCCCCCCTTACCTACAGACCCCCCCCCCCCCTTACCTACCTACCCCACCGACGTACCCCCCCTTACCTACAGACCCCCCCTTACCTACCCCACCGATGTACCCCCCTTACCTACAGACCCCCCCCCCCCCCTACCTACCCCACTGACCGCAGAGCACGCTGCATGCCTACACATGATGTCTGCCCCCCTCCCCCCACACACATGTCACTTACACTGATCCGCACCAAGGCGTCCATGATGGAGGTGAACGCCTGAAGATCATCTCCCTGAGCCATCCTCCTCACCGCCACCGACCCTCTTCTAGAGGAGAACACTACCGAGGAACCAAGGATCATCCACCGAGGGGGGAGGGGAGGAGGATACAGGGAGCATGAGCAGTACGAAGGAGGAGAGGACCAGACCGAGGAACCACCTCCAACCATCCAATCCTACCCTACACAGTACAACTTCTCCATCCAATCCTACACAGTACAACTTCTCCATCCAATCCTACCCTACACAGTACAACTTCTCCATCCAATCCTCCTCTACACAGTACAACTTCTCCATCCAATCCTACCCTACACAGTACAACTTCTCCATCCAATCCTCCTCTACACAGTACAACTTCTCCATCCAATCCTACACAGTACAACTTCCATCCAATCCTACCCTACACAGTACAACTTCTCCATCCAATCCTCCTCTACACAGTACAACTTCTCCATCCAATCCTCCTCTACACAGTACAACTTCTCCATCCAATCCTCCTCTACACAGTACAACTTCTCCATCCAATCCTACCCTACACAGTACAACTTCTCCATCCAATCCTCCTCTACACAGTACAACTTCTCCATCCAATCCTCCTCTACACAGTACAACTTCTCCATCCAATCCTCCTCTACACAGTACAACTTCTCCATCCAATCCTCCTCTACACAGTACAACTTCTCCATCCAATCCTCCTCTACACAGCACAACTTCTCCATCCAATCCTCCTCTACACAGTACAACTTCTCCATCCAATCCTCCTCTACACAGTACAACTTCCATCCAATCCTCCTCTACACAGTACAACTTCTCCATCCAATCCTACCCTACACAGTACAACTTCTCCATCCAATCCTCCTCTACACAGTACAACTTCTCCATCCAATCCTCCTCTACACAGTACAACTTCTCCATCCAATCCTCCTCTACACAGTACAACTTCTCCATCCAATCCTCCTCTACACAGTACAACTTCTCCATCCAATCCTACCCTACACAGTACAACTTCTCCATCCAATCCTCCTCTACACAGTACAACTTCTCCATCCAATCCTACCCTACACAGTACAACTTCTCCATCCAATCCTACCCTACACAGTACAACTTCTCCATCCAATCCTCCTCTACACAGTACAACTTCTCCATCCAATCCTCCTCTACACAGTACAACTTCTCCATCCAATCCTCCTCTACACAGTACAACTTCTCCATCCAATCCTACCCTACACAGTACAACTTCTCCATCCAATCCTCCTCTACACAGTACAACTTCTCCATCCAATCCTACCCTACACAGTACAACTTCTCCATCCAATCCTACCCTACACAGTACAACTTCTCCATCCAATCCTCCTCTACACAGTACAACTTCTCCATCCAATCCTCCTCTACACAGTACAACTTCTCCATCCAATCCTACCCTACACAGTACAACTTCTCCATCCAATCCTCCTCTACACAGTACAACTTCTCCATCCAATCCTACCCTACACAGTACAACTTCTCCATCCAATCCTCCTCTACACAGTACAACTTCTCCATCCATCCAATCCTCCTCTACACAGTACAACTTCTCCATCCAATCCTCCTCTACACAGTACAACTTCTCCATCCATCCAATCCTCCTCTACACAGTACAACTTCTCCATCCAATCCTCCTCTACACAGTACAACTTCTCCATCCAATCCTCCTCTACACAGTACAACTTCCATCCAATCCTCCTCTACACAGTACAACTTCCATCCAATCCTCCTCTACACAGTACAACTTCTCCATCCAATCCTACCCTACACAGTACAACTTCTCCATCCAATCCTCCTCTACACAGTACAACTTCTCCATCCAATCCTCCTCTACACAGTACAACTTCTCCATCCAATCCTACCCTACACAGTACAACTTCTCCATCCATCCAATCCTCCTCTACACAGTACAACTTCTCCATCCAATCCTACTCTACACAGTACAACTTCTCCATCCAATCCTCCTCTACACAGTACAACTTCTCCATCCAATCCTCCTCTACACAGTACAACTTCTCCATCCAATCCTCCTCTACACAGTACAACTTCCATCCAATCCTCCTCTACACAGTACAACTTCTCCATCCAATCCTACCCTACACAGTACAACTTCTCCATCCAATCCTACCCTACACAGTACAACTTCTCCATCCAATCCTCCTCTACACAGTACAACTTCTCCATCCAATCCTACCCTACACAGTACAACTTCTCCATCCAATCCTCCTCTACACAGTACAACTTCTCCATCCAATCCTACCCTACACAGTACAACTTCCATCCAATCCTCCTCTACACAGTACAACTTCTCCATCCAATCCTACCCTACACAGTACAACTTCTCCATCCAATCCTCCTCTACACAGTACAACTTCTCCATCCAATCCTCCTCTACACAGTACAACTTCTCCATCCAATCCTCCTCTACACAGTACAACTTCTCCATCCAATCCTCCTCTACACAGTACAACTTCTCCATCCAATCCTCCTCTACACAGTACAACTTCTCCATCCAATCCTCCTCTACACAGTACAACTTCTCCATCCAATCCTCCTCTACACAATACAACTTCTCCATCCAATCCTCCTCTACACAGTACAACTTCTCCATCCAATCCTACCCTACACAGTACAACTTCCATCCAATCCTCCTCTACACAGTACAACTTCTCCATCCAATCCTCCTCTACACAGTACAACTTCTCCATCCAATCCTCCTCTACACAGTACAACTTCTCCATCCAATCCTCCTCTACACAATACAACTTCTCCATCCAATCCTCCTCTACACAGTACAACTTCTCCATCCAATCCTACCCTACACAGTACAACTTCCATCCAATCCTCCTCTACACAGTACAACTTCCATCCATCCAATCCTCCTCTACACAGTACAACTTCTCCATCCAATCCTCCTCTACACAGTACAACTTCTCCATCCAATCCTACCCTACACAGTACAACTTCTCCATCCAATCCTCCTCTACACAGTACAACTTCCAACCATGCAATCCTCCTCTACACAGTACAACTTCCAACCATGCAATCCTCCTCTACACAGTACAACTTCTCCATCCAATCCTCCTCTACACAGTACAACTTCTCCATCCAATCCTCCTCTACACAGTACAACTTCTCCATCCAATCCTCCTCTACACAGTACAACTTCTCCATCCAATCCTCCTCTACACAGTACAACTTCTCCATCCAATCCTCCTCTACACAGTACAACTTCTCCATCCAATCCTACCCTACACAGTACAACTTCTCCATCCAATCCTCCTCTACACAGTACAACTTCTCCATCCAATCCTACCCTACACAGTACAACTTCTCCATCCAATCCTCCTCTACACAGTACAACTTCTCCATCCAATCCTCCTCTACACAATACAACTTCTCCATCCAATCCTCCTCTACACAGTACAACTTCTCCATCCAATCCTCCTCTACACAGTACAACTTCTCCATCCAATCCTAGCCTACACAGTACAACTTCTCCATCCAATCCTACCCTACACAGTACAACTTCTCCATCCAATCCTCCTCTACACAGTACAACTTCTCCATCCAATCCTAGCCTACACAGTACAACTTCTCCATCCAATCCTCCTCTACACAGTACAACTTCTCCATCCAATCCTCCTCTACACAGTACAACTTCTCCATCCAATCCTACCCTACACAGTACAACTTCTCCATCCAATCCTCCTCTACACAGTACAACTTCTCCATCCAATCCTCCTCTACACAGTACAACTTCTCCATCCAATCCTACCCTACACAGTACAACTTCTCCATCCAATCCTACCCTACACAGTACAACTTCTCCATCCAATCCTCCTCTACACAGTACAACTTCTCCATCCAATCCTCCTCTACACAGTACAACTTCTCCATCCATCCAATCCTCCTCTACACAGTACAACTTCTCCATCCAATCCTACCCTACACAGTACAACTTCTCCATCCAATCCTAGCCTACACAGTACAACTTCTCCATCCAATCCTACCCTACACAGTACAACTTCTCCATCCAATCCTCCTCTACACAGTACAACTTCTCCATCCAATCCTCCTCTACACAGTACACCTTCTCCATCCAATCCTCCTCTACACAGTACAACTTCTCCATCCAATCCTACCCTACACAGTACAACTTCTCCATCCAATCCTCCTCTACACAGTACAACTTCTCCATCCAATCCTACCCTACACAGTACAACTTCTCCATCCAATCCTCCTCTACACAGTACAACTTCTCCATCCAATCCTCCTCTACACAGTACAACTTCTCCATCCAATCCTCCTCTACACAGTACAACTTCTCCATCCAATCCTCCTCTACACAGTACAACTTCTCCATCCAATCCTCCTCTACACAGTACAACTTCCATCCAATCCTCCTCTACACAGTACAACTTCTCCATCCAATCCTACCCTACACAGTACAACTTCTCCATCCAATCCTACCCTACACAGTACAACTTCTCCATCCAATCCTCCTCTACACAGTACAACTTCTCCATCCAATCCTCCTCTACACAGTACAACTTCTCCATCCAATCCTCCTCTACACAGTACAACTTCTCCATCCATCCAATCCTCCTCTACACAGTACAACTTCTCCATCCAATCCTCCTCTACACAGTACAACTTCCATCCAATCCTCCTCTACACAGTACAACTTCTCCATCCAATCCTACCCTACACAGTACAACTTCTCCATCCAATCCTAGCCTACACAGTACAACTTCTCCATCCAATCCTCCTCTACACAGTACAACTTCTCCATCCATCCAATCCTAGCCTACACAGTACAACTTCCATCCATCCAATCCTCCTCTACACAGTACAACTTCTCCATCCAATCCTACCCTACACAGTACAACTTCCATCCAATCCTAGCCTACACAGTACAACTTCCATCCATCCAATCCTCCTCTACACAGTACAACTTTTCCATCCAATCCTACCCTACACAGTACAACTTCTCCATCCAATCCTACCCTACACAGTACAACTTCTCCATCCAATCCTCCTCTACACAGTACAACTTCTCCATCCAATCCTACCCTACACAGTACAACTTCTCCATCCAATCCTACCCTACACAGTACAACTTCTCCATCCAATCCTCCTCTACACAGTACAACTTCTCCATCCAATCCTCCTCTACACAGTACAACTTCTCCATCCAATCCTACCCTACACAGTACAACTTCTCCATCCAATCCTCCTCTACACAGTACAACTTCTCCATCCAATCCTCCTCTACACAGTACAACTTCCAACCAATCCTCCTCTACACAGTACAACTTCTCCATCCATCCAATCTTATTCTGTATGTATGGACTCTGCACAGTACTACTTCTCTTGTCCTGTATGTCGGGTGTAATTCTCGGTATCTGTTTTTGTTAATTGCTAATAAAAAATAACAATGTTGTAGAATAGAATGTTACATTGTAACTCTCCTGACATACAAAGATTTCTTGCTTGGGTGAATAGAAGAAATGAGACGGAGGAGCTTACACTCTAATGCCTGTACATATGACCGGTCTTCCCGAATGAAGGGACTTGCCCACACAAACAAGTCCGATCATTCTGAACTCAGGTATGACGGGACTGGAGAAGGAAGTCAATCCGCTTTTATCAGCGAAATTCACACCTTGCGATCCCCATCACAGAGCATTCCAGGCCCTCAGGTCTGGTATGGATTCTAAGGGGAACCCCCTACGTCAAAAAAAACCGGCATGGGGGTCCCCCCAAAATCCATACCAGACCCTTATCCCTAGCACGCAGCCCGGCCTGTCAGCAATGGGGGTGGGGACAGGCGAGCGACACCCCCCCCCTCCTGAGCCATACCAGGCCGCATGCCCTCAACATGGGGGGGTGGGTGGTTTGGTGGAGGGGGCGCCGTGCAGGCCCCCCCCCCAACCCAAAGCACCTTGTCCCCATGTTGATGAGGACAAGCGCCTCTTCCCGACAACCCTGGCCATTGATTGTCGGGGTCTGCGGGTGGGGGGCTTATCGGAATCCGGGATCCCCCAGATCCTGGCCCTCACCCTATGTGAATGAGTATGGGGTACATCATACCCCTATCCATTCACCTGGGGAAAAGTGTCAATAAAAAAAAAAAAAACACCCTACACAGATTTTAAAAGTAATTTATTAGCCAGCTCCGGGGGTCTTCTTCCGACTTCTCCGCTCGCTCCGGCCTCTTCTCCCGCTCTCTTCTCTCGCTCGCTCCGGCCTCTTCTCCCGCTCTCTTCTCTCGCTCGCTCCGGCCTCTTCTCCCGCTCTCTTCTCTCGCTCGCTCCGGCCTCTTCTCCCGCTCTCTTCTCTCGCTCGCTCCGGCCTCTTCTCTCGCTCTCTCCGGCCTCTTCTCCCGCTCTCTTCTCTCGCTCGCTCCGGCCTCTTCTCTCGCTCTCTCCGGCCTCTTCTCCCGCTCTCTTCTCTCGCTCGCTCCGGCCTCTTCTCTCGCTCTCTCCGGCCTCTTCTCCCGCTCGCTCCGGCCTCTTCTCCCGCTCTCTTCTCTCGCTCGCTCCGGCCTCTTCTCCCGCTCTCTTCTCTCGCTCGCTCCGGCCTCTTCTCCCGCTCTCTTCTCTCGCTCGCTCCGGCCTCTTCTCTCGCTCTCTCCGGCCTCTTCTCCCGCTCTCTTCTCTCGCTCGCTCCGGCCTCTTCTCTCGCTCTCTCCGGCCTCTTCTCCCGCTCTCTTCTCTCGCTCGCTCCGGCCTCTTCTCTCGCTCTCTCCGGCCTCTTCTCCCGCTCGCTCCGGCCTCTTCTCCCGCTCTCTTCTCTCGCTCGCTCCGGCCTCTTCTCCCGCTCTCTTCTCTCGCTCGCTCCGGCCTCTTCTCCCGCTCTCTTCTCTCGCTCGCTCCGGCCTCTTCTCCCGCTCTCTTCTCTCGCTCGCTCCGGCCTCTTCTCCCGCTCTCTTCTCTCGCTCTCTCCGGCCTCTTCTCTCGCTCTCTCCGGCCTCTTCTCTCGCTCTCTCCGGCCTCTTCTCTCGCTCTCTCCGGCCTCTTCTCTCGCTCTCTCCGGCCTCTTCTCCCGCCCTCTCCGGCCTCTTCTCCCGCTCTCTTCTCTCGCTCTCTCCGGCCTCTTCTCCCGCTCTCCTCTCTCCCGCCTCTTCTCTTTTGCTAGCGGTGGCCCGGTCTTCTCCGTCATCTTCTTCCCTTCTTCCGATGTAGACACAACGCTCTCTCCCGCTGTAATGCCGTGTGAACGGTGTAGAATGACCTATATAGGCATGGGGCGGGGTCACCGGGTGATGTCACCCAGTGACCCTGCCCCTTATGATGGCGCAGTCCCGGGGCATGCTGGGACTGTACCATCATAAGGAGCGGGGTCACCACCCGGTGACCCCGCCCCATGCCTATATAGGTCATTCTACACCGTTCACACGGCATTACAGCGGGAGAGAGCGTTGTGTCTACATCGGAAGAAGGGAAGAAGATGACGGAGAAGACCGGGCCACCGCTAGCAAAAGCGGAGAAGGACAGAGGGGGGGATTGGGGTATAATAGAAGGACAGAGGGGGGGATTGGGGTATAATAGAAGGACAGAGGGGGGGATTGGGGTATAATAGAAGGACAGAGGGGGGGATTGGGGTATAATAGAAGGACAGAGGGGGGGATTGGGGTATAATAGAAGGACAGAGGGGGGGATTGGGGTATAATAGAAGGACAGAGGGGGGGATTGGGGTATAATAGAAGGACAGAGGGGGGGATTGGGGTATAATAGAAGGACAGAGGGGGGGATTGGGGTATAATAGAAGGACAGAGGGGGGGATTGGGGTATAATAGAAGGACAGAGGGGGGGATTGGGGTATAATAGAAGGACAGAGGGGGGGATTGGGGTATAATAGAAGGACAGAGGGGGGGATTGGGGTATAATAGAAGGACAGAGGGGGGGATTGGGGTATAATAGAAGGACAGAGGGAGGATTGGGGTATAACAGAAGGACAGAGGGAGGATTGGGGTATAATAGAAGGACAGAGGGGAGGATTGGGGTATAATAGAAGGACAGAGGGGAGGATTGGGGTATAATAGAAGGACAGAGGGGAGGATTGGGGTATAATAGAAGAACAGATGGAGGATTGGGGTATAATAGAAGGACAGAGGGGAGGATTGGGGTATAATAGAAGGACAGAGGGGGGGATTGGGGTATAACAGAAGGACAGAGGGAGGATTGGGGTATAACAGAAGGACAGAGGGGGGATTGGGGTATAATAGAAGGACAGAGGGAGGATTGGGGTATAATAGAAGGACAGAGGGGGGGATTGGGGTATAATAGAAGGACAGAGGGAGGATTGGGGTATAACAGAAGGACAGAGGGGGGATTGGGGTATAATAGAAGGACAGAGGGAGGATTGGGGTATAATAGAAGGACAGAGGGGAGGATTGGGGTATAATAGAAGGACAGAGGGGAGGATTGGGGTATAATAGAAGGACAGAGGGAGGATTGGGGTATAATAGAGGGACAGAGGGAGGATTGGGGTATAATAGAAGGACAGAGGGAGGATTGGGGTATAATAGAAGGACAGAGGGAGGATTGGGGTATAATAGAAGGACAGAGGGGAGGATTGGGGTATAATAGAAGGACAGAGGGAGGATTGGGGTATAATAGAGGGACAGAGGGAGGATTGGGGTATAATAGAAGGACAGAGGGAGGATTGGGGTATAATAGAAGGACAGAGGGGGGATTGGGGTATAATAGAAGGACAGGGGGGGGATTGGGGTATAATAGAAGGACAGAGGGGGGATTGGGGTATAATAGAAGGACAGAGGGGGGATTGGGGTATAATAGAAGGACAGAGGGGGGATTGGGGTATAATAGAAGGACAGAGGGGGGATTGGGGTATAATAGAAGGACAGAGGGAGGATTGGGGTATAATAGAAGGACAGAGGGAGGATTGGGGTATAATAGAAGGACAGAGGGGGGGATTGGGGTATAATAGAAGGACAGAGGGGGGGATTGGGGTATAATAGAAGGACAGAGGGGAGGATTGGGGTATAATAGAAGGACAGAAGGGAGGATTGGGGTATAATAGAAGGACAGAAGGGAGGATTGGGGTATAATAGAAGGACAGAGGGAGGATTGGGGTATAATAGAAGGACAGAGGGTGGATTGGGGTATAATAGAAGGACAGAGGGAGGATTGGGGTATAATAGAAGGACAGAGGAGGGATTGGGATATAATAGAAGGACAGAGGGTGGATTGGGGTATAATAGAAGGACAGAGGGGAGGATTGGGGTATAATAGAAGGACAGAGGGGAGGATTGGGGTATAATAGAAGGACAGAGGGGAGGATTGGGGTATAATAGAAGGACAGAGGAGGGATTGGGGTATAATAGAAGGACAGAGGGAGGATTGGGGTATAATAGAAGGACAGAGGAGGGATTGGGATATAATAGAAGGACAGAGGGTGGATTGGGGTATAATAGAAGGACAGAGGGGGGATTGGGGTATAATAGAAGGACAGAGGGGGGATTGGGGTATAATAGAAGGACAGAGGGGGGATTGGGGTATAATAGAAGGACAGAGGGAGGATTGGGGTATAATAGAAGGACAGAGGGAGGATTGGGGTATAATAGAAGGACAGAGGGGAGGATTGGGGTATAATAGAGGGACAGAGGGAGGATTGGGGTATAATAGAGGGACAGAGGGAGGATTGGGGTATAATAGAAGGACAGAGGGAGGATTGGGGTATAATAGAAGGACAGAGGGAGGATTGGGGTATAATAGAAGGACAGAGGGGAGGATTGGGGTATAATAGAAGGACAGAGGGAGGATTGGGGTATAATAGAGGGACAGAGGGAGGATTGGGGTATAATAGAAGGACAGAGGGAGGATTGGGGTATAATAGAAGGACAGAGGGAGGATTGGGGTATAATAGAAGGACAGAGGGGAGGATTGGGGTATAATAGAAGGACAGAGGGAGGATTGGGGTATAATAGAGGGACAGAGGGAGGATTGGGGTATAATAGAAGGACAGAGGGAGGATTGGGGTATAATAGAAGGACAGAGGGGGGGATTGGGGTATAATAGAAGGACAGAGGGGAGGATTGGGGTATAATAGAAGGACAGAGGGGAGGATTGGGGTATAATAGAAGGACAGAGGGGAGGATTGGGGTATAATAGAAGGACAGAGGGAGGATTGGGGTATAATAGAAGGACAGAGGGGAGGATTGGGGTATAATAGAAGGACAGAGGGGAGGATTGGGGTATAATAGAAGGACAGAGGGGAGGATTGGGGTATAATAGAAGGACAGAGGGAGGATTGGGGTATAATAGAAGGACAGAGGGAGGATTGGGGTATAATAGAAGGACAGAGGGAGGATTGGGGTATAATAGAAGGACAGAGGGGGGATTGGGGTATAATAGAAGGACAGAGGGAGGATTGGGGTATAATAGAAGGACAGAGGGAGGATTGGGGTATAATAGAAGGACAGAGGGAGGATTGGGGTATAATAGAAGGACAGAGGGGAGGATTGGGGTATAATAGAGGGACAGAGGGGGGGATTGGGGTATAATAGAAGGACAGGGGGGGGATTGGGGTATAATAGAAGGACAGAGGGGGGATTGGGGTATAATAGAAGGACAGAGGGAGGATTGGGGTATAATAGAAGGACAGAGGGGGGGATTGGGGTATAATAGAAGGACAGAGAGAGGATTGGGGTATAATAGAAGGACAGAGGGAGGATTGGGGTATAATAGAAGGACAGAGGGGGGGATTGGGGTATAATAGAAGGACAGAGGGGAGGATTGGGGTATAATAGAAGGACAGAGGGGGGGATTGGGGTATAATAGAAGGACAGGGGGGGGATTGGGGTATAATAGAAGGACAGAGGGGGGATTGGGGTATAATAGAAGGACAGAGGGGGGATTGGGGTATAATAGAAGGACAGAGGGGGGGATTGGGGTATAATAGAAGGACAGAGGGGAGGATTGGGGTATAATAGAAGGACAGAGGGGAGGATTGGGGTATAATAGAACAAAACATTACAGAGCACACATACAAGACAGACATTTACCTCCAGCAAGGCTTATTAAAAACACCTAAACTTTTTCAAAAACATTATCAAAAAATATGTGGGTTTGGTCCCTCCATATTGCCATACGGTGCTAAGCCCACTTACTGCGACAAAGTACCCCATGATTAGCAGGTCCTTCACTATCCATGGATTGGGAGATCCTCCTTCTCTGAACCATGAGAGCCATAAACTCCTCTATATACACTCCTCTATATACACTCCTCTATATGGGAGAACTTTGAGGTCTCCACCCATCACACAGGTGGACACTAATGAGAGGTACTACCTCCTCACCCAAAAAGATTTGGTCAGAATCCGTACAATAGACAAACAAGATATTTTTGGGATAGAAGCACCCCACTCCCTCATTAAGTACCTCTCATTAGTGTCCACCTGTGTGATGGGTGGAGACCTCAAAGTTCTCCCATATAGAGGAGTGTATATAGAGGAGTGTATATAGAGGAGTGTATATAGAGGAGTTTATGGCTCTCATGGTTCAGAGAAGGAGGATCTCCCAATCCATGGATAGTGAAGGACCTGCTAATCATGGGGTACTTTGTCGCAGTAAGTGGGCTTAGCACCGTATGGCAATATGGAGGGACCAAACCCACATATTTTTTGATAATGTTTTTGAAAAAGTTTAGGTGTTTTTAATAAGCCTTGCTGGAGGTAAATGTCTGTCTTGTATGTGTGCGCTGTAATGTTTTGTTCTGTTGTATGGTCTTATGGCTGCACCATCTTTAATGCATCTATTATGGTGTGCCCCTCAAACATCTTGTTTGGAGTATAATAGAAGGACAGAGGGGAGGATTGGGGTATAATAGAAGGACAGAGGGAGGATTGGGGTATAATAGAAGGACAGAGGGGGGATTGGGGTATAATAGAAGGACAGAGGGGGGATTGGGGTATAATAGAAGGACAGAGGGGAGGATTGGGGTATAATAGAAGGACAGAGGGGAGGATTGGGGTATAATAGAAGGACAGAGGGGAGGATTGGGGTATAATAGAAGGACAGAGAGGAGGATTGGGGTATAATAGGACAGAGGGGAGGATTGGGGTATAATAGAAGGACAGAGGGAGGATTGGGGTATAATAGAAGGACAGAGGGAGGATTGGGGTATAATAGAAGGACAGAGGGAGGATTGGGGTATAATAGAAGGACAGAGGGGAGGATTGGGGTATAATAGAAGGACAGAGGGGGGATTGGGGTATAATAGAAGGACAGAGGGAGGATTGGGGTATAATAGAAGGACAGAGGGGAGGATTGGGGTATAATAGAAGGACAGAGGGGGGATTGGGGTATAATAGAAGGACAGAGGGGGGATTGGGGTATAATAGAAGGACAGAGGGGAGGATTGGGGTATAATAGAAGGACAGAGGGGAGGATTGGGGTATAATAGAAGGACAGAGGGAGGATTGGGGTATAATAGAAGGACAGAGGAGGGATTGGGGTATAATAGAAGGACAGAGGGAGGATTGGGGTATAATAGAAGGACAGAGGGAGGATTGGGGTATAATAGAAGGACAGAGGGAGGATTGGGGTATAATAGAAGGACAGAGGGAGGATTGGGGTATAATAGAAGGACAGAGGAGGGATTGGGGTATAATAGAAGGACAGAGGGAGGATTGGGGTATAATAGAAGGACAGAGGGGGGGATTGGGGTATAATAGAAGGACAGAGGGAGGATTGGGGTATAATAGAAGGACAGAGGGAGGATTGGGGTATAATAGAAGGACAGAGGGGGGGATTGGGGTATAATAGAAGGACAGAGGGAGGATTGGGGTATAATAGAAGGACAGAGGGAGGATTGGGGTATAATAGAAGGACAGAGGGGAGGATTGGGGTATAATAGAAGGACAGAGGGGAGGATTGGGGTATAATAGAAGGACAGAGGGGAGGATTGGGGTATAATAGAAGGACAGAGGGGAGGATTGGGGTATAATAGAAGGACAGAGGGGAGGATTGGGGTATAATAGAAGGACAGAGGGGAGGATTGGGGTATAATAGAAGGACAGAGGGGGGATTGGGGTATAATAGAAGGACAGAGGGGAGGATTGGGGTATAATAGAAGGACAGAGGGGGGATTGGGGTATAATAGAAGGACAGAGGGGGGATTGGGGTATAATAGAAGGACAGAGGGAGGATTGGGGTATAATAGAAGGACAGAGGGGAGGATTGGGGTATAATAGAAGGACAGAGGGGAGGATTGGGGTATAATAGAAGGACAGAGGGGAGGATTGGGGTATAATAGAAGGACAGAGGGAGGATTGGGGTATAATAGAAGGACAGAGGGGAGGATTGGGGTATAATAGAAGGACAGAGGGGGGATTGGGGTATAATAGAAGGACAGAGGGGGGATTGGGGTATAATAGAAGGACAGAGGGAGGATTGGGGTATAATAGAAGGACAGAGGGAGGATTGGGGTATAATAGAAGGACAGAGGGGGGGATTGGGGTATAATAGAAGGACAGAGGGAGGATTGGGGTATAATAGAAGGACAGAGGGAGGATTGGGGTATAATAGAAGGACAGAGGGAGGATTGGGGTATAATAGAAGGACAGAGGGGGGATTGGGGTATAATAGAAGGACAGAGGGGGGATTGGGGTATAATAGAAGGACAGAGGGGAGGATTGGGGTATAATAGAAGAACAGAGGGGAGGATTGGGGTATAATAGAAGGACAGAGGGGGGGATTGGGGTATAATAGAAGAACAGAGGGGAGGATTGGGGTATAATAGAAGGACAGAGGGGAGGATTGGGGTATAATAGAAGGACAGAGGGGAGGATTGGGGTATAATAGAAGGACAGAGGGGGGATTGGGGTATAATAGAAGGACAGAGGGGAGGATTGGGGTATAATAGAAGGACAGAGGGGAGGATTGGGGTATAATAGAAGGACAGAGGGGAGGATTGGGGTATAATAGAGGGACAGAGGGAGGTTTGGGGTATAATAGAAGGACAGAGGGGAGGATTGGGATATATTAGAAGGACAGAGGGAGGATTGGGGTATAATAGAAGGACAGAGGGAGGATTGGGGTATAATAGAAGGACAGAGGGAGGATTGGGGTATAATAGAAGGACAGAGGGGGGATTGGGGTATAATAGAAGGACAGAGGGAGGATTGGGGTATAATAGAAGGACAGAGGGAGGATTGGGGTATAATAGAAGGACAGAGGGAGGATTGGGGTATAATAGAAGGACAGAGGGAGGATTGGGGTATAATAGAAGGACAGAGGGGGGGATTGGGGTATAATAGAAGGACAGAGGGGGGATTGGGGTATAATAGAAGGACAGAGGGGGGATTGGGGTATAATAGAAGGACAGAGGGAGGATTGGGGTATAATAGAAGGACAGAGGGGAGGATTGGGGTATAATAGAAGGACAGAGGGGGGATTGGGGTATAATAGAAGGACAGAGAGGGGATTGGGGTATAATAGAAGGACAGAGGGGAGGATTGGGGTATAATAGAAGGACAGAGGGAGGATTGGGGTATAATAGAAGGACAGAGGGAGGATTGGGGTATAATAGAAGGACAGAGGGGAGGATTGGGATATAATAGAAGGACAGAGGGGGGATTGGGGTATAATAGAAGAACAGAGGGGGGGATTGGGGTATAATAGAAGGACAGAGGGGAGGATTGGGGTATAATAGAAGGACAGAGGGGGGGATTGGGGTATAATAGAAGAACAGAGGGGAGGATTGGGGTATAATAGAAGGACAGAGGGGAGGATTGGGGTATAATAGAAGGACAGAGGGGGGATTGGGGTATAATAGAAGGACAGAGGGGAGGATTGGGGTATAATAGAAGGACAGAGGGGAGGATTGGGGTATAATAGAAGGACAGAGGGGAGGATTGGGGTATAATAGAGGGACAGAGGGAGGTTTGGGGTATAATAGAAGGACAGAGGGGAGGATTGGGATATAATAGAAGGACAGAGGGAGGATTGGGGTATAATAGAAGGACAGAGGGAGGATTGGGGTATAATAGAAGGACAGAGGGATGATTGGGGTATAATAGAAGGACAGAGGGGAGGATTGGGGTATAATAGAAGGACAGAGGGGGGATTGGGGTATAATAGAAGGACAGAGGGAGGATTGGGGTATAATAGAAGGACAGAGGGATGATTGGGGTATAATAGAAGGACAGAGGGGGGGATTGGGGTATAATAGAAGGACAGAGGGAGGATTGGGGTATAATAGAAGGACAGAGGGAGGATTGGGGTATAATAGAAGGACAGAGGGGGGATTGGGGTATAATAGAAGGACAGAGGGAGGATTGGGGTATAATAGAAGGACAGAGGGGAGGATTGGGGTATAATAGAAGGACAGAGGGAGGATTGGGGTATAATAGAAGGACAGAGGGGAGGATTGGGGTATAATAGAAGGACAGAGGGGAGGATTGGGGTATAATAGAAGGACAGAGGGGAGGATTGGGGTATAATAGAAGGACAGAGGGGGGGACTGGGGTATAATAGAAGGACAGAGGGAGGATTGGGGTATAATAGAAGGACAGAGGGAGGATTGGGGTATAATAGAAGGACAGAGGGGGGGACTGGGGTATAATAGAAGGACAGAGGGGTGATTGGGGTATAATAGAAGGACAGAGGGGAGGATTGGGGTATAATAGAAGGACAGAGGGAGGATTGGGGTATAATAGAAGGACAGAGGGAGGATTGGGGTATAATAGAAGGACAGAGGGAGGATTGGGGTATAATAGAAGGACAGAGGGGGGGACTGGGGTATAATAGAAGGACAGAGGGAGGATTGGGGTATAATAGAAGGACAGAGGGGAGGATTGGGGTATAATAGAAGGACAGAGGGAGGATTGGGGTATAATAGAAGGACAGAGGAGGGATTGGGGTATAATAGAAGGACAGAGGGAGGATTGGGGTATAATAGAAGGACAGAGGGGGAGGATTGGGGTATAATAGAAGGACAGAGGGGGGGATTGGGGTATAATAGAAGGACAGAGGGGGGATTGGGGTATAATAGAAGGACAGAGGGGAGGATTGGGGTATAATAGAAGGACAGAGGGGAGGATTGGGGTATAATAGAAGGACAGAGAGGGGATTGGGGTATAATAGAAGGACAGAGGGGAGGATTGGGGTATAATAGAAGGACAGAGGGAGGATTGGGGTATAATAGAAGGACAGAGGGAGGATTGGGGTATAATAGAAGGACAGAGGGGAGGATTGGGATATAATAGAAGGACAGAGGGGGGATTGGGGTATAATAGAAGAACAGAGGGGGGGATTGGGGTATAATAGAAGGACAGAGGGGAGGATTGGGGTATAATAGAAGGACAGAGGGGGGGATTGGGGTATAATAGAAGAACAGAGGGGAGGATTGGGGTATAATAGAAGGACAGAGGGGAGGATTGGGGTATAATAGAAGGACAGAGGGGGGATTGGGGTATAATAGAAGGACAGAGGGGAGGATTGGGGTATAATAGAAGGACAGAGGGGAGGATTGGGGTATAATAGAAGGACAGAGGGGAGGATTGGGGTATAATAGAGGGACAGAGGGAGGTTTGGGGTATAATAGAAGGACAGAGGGGAGGATTGGGATATAATAGAAGGACAGAGGGAGGATTGGGGTATAATAGAAGGACAGAGGGAGGATTGGGGTATAATAGAAGGACAGAGGGATGATTGGGGTATAATAGAAGGACAGAGGGGAGGATTGGGGTATAATAGAAGGACAGAGGGAGGATTGGGGTATAATAGAAGGACAGAGGGAGGATTGGGGTATAATAGAAGGACAGAGGGATGATTGGGGTATAATAGAAGGACAGAGGGGGGGATTGGGGTATAATAGAAGGACAGAGGGAGGATTGGGGTATAATAGAAGGACAGAGGGAGGATTGGGGTATAATAGAAGGACAGAGGGGGGATTGGGGTATAATAGAAGGACAGAGGGAGGATTGGGGTATAATAGAAGGACAGAGGGGAGGATTGGGGTATAATAGAAGGACAGAGGGAGGATTGGGGTATAATAGAGGGACAGAGGGAGGATTGGGGTATAATAGAAGGACAGAGGGGGGGACTGGGGTATAATAGAAGGACAGAGGGAGGATTGGGGTATAATAGAAGGACAGAGGGAGGATTGGGGTATAATAGAAGGACAGAGGGGGGGACTGGGGTATAATAGAAGGACAGAGGGAGGATTGGGGTATAATAGAAGGACAGAGGGGAGGATTGGGGTATAATAGAAGGACAGAGGGAGGATTGGGGTATAATAGAAGGACAGAGGAGGGATTGGGGTATAATAGAAGGACAGAGGGAGGATTGGGGTATAATAGAAGGACAGAGGGGGAGGATTGGGGTATAATAGAAGGACAGAGGGGGGATTGGGGTATAATAGAAGGACAGAGGAGGGATTGGGGTATAATAGAAGGACAGAGGGGGAGGATTGGGGTATAATAGAAGGACAGAGGGGGGATTGGGGTATAATAGAAGGACAGAGGGGGGATTGGGGTATAATAGAAGGACAGAGGGGAGGATTGGGGTATAATAGAAGGACAGAGGGAGGATTGGGGTATAATAGAAGGACAGAGGGAGGATTGGGGTATAATAGAAGGACAGAGGGGAGGATTGGGGTATAATAGAAGGACAGAGGGAGGATTGGGGTATAATAGAAGGACAGAGGGGGGATTGGGGTATAATAGAAGGACAGAGGGGAGGATTGGGGTATAATAGAAGGACAGAGGGAGGATTGGGGTATAATAGAAGGACAGAGGGAGGATTGGGGTATAATAGAAGGACAGAGGGGAGGATTGGGGTATAATAGAAGGACAGAGGGAGGATTGGGGTATAATAGAAGGACAGAGGGGAGGATTGGGGTATAATAGAAGGACAGAGGGAGGATTGGGGTATAATAGAAGGACAGAGGGGAGGATTGGGGTATAATAGAAGGACAGAGGGGAGGATTGGGGTATAATAGAAGGACAGAGGGGAGGATTGGGGTATAATAGAAGGACAGAGGGAGGATTGGGGTATAATAGAAGGACAGAGGGGGAGGATTGGGGTATAATAGAAGGACAGAGGGGGGGATTGGGGTATAATAGAAGGACAGAGGGGGGATTGGGGTATAATAGAAGGACAGAGGGGAGGATTGGGGTATAATAGAAGGACAGAGGGAGGATTGGGGTATAATAGAAGGACAGAGGGGGGATTGGGGTATAATAGAAGGACAGAGGGAGGATTGGGGTATAATAGAAGGACAGAGGGGGGATTGGGGTATAATAGAAGGACAGAGGGGGGGATTGGGGTATAATAGAAGGACAGAGGGAGGATTGGGGTATAATAGAAGGACAGAGGGAGGATTGGGGTATAATAGAAGGACAGAGGGAGGATTGGGGTATAATAGAAGGACAGAGGGAGGATTGGGGTATAATAGAAGGACAGAGGGAGGATTGGGGTATAATAGAAGGACAGAGGAGGGATTGGGGTATAATAGAAGGACAGAGGGGAGGATTGGGGTATAATAGAAGGACAGAGGGAGGATTGGGGTATAATAGAAGGACAGAGGGGGGGATTGGGGTATAATAGAAGGACAGAGGGGGGATTGGGGTATAATAGAAGGACAGAGGGAGGATTGGGGTATAATAGAAGGACAGAGGGGGGGATTGGGGTATAATAGAAGGACAGAGGGGGGATTGGGGTGTATTGGGGGTATAATGAGAAGGTATTGGATTATGTTGAGTGTTTAAGTTAGAATTAGGTAGTATTTGGGGTATTTGGTTAGAATTGGGGTGTACTGGGGTACAATGTAGGAATTGCGGGCTATATGGATATAATGGAGGGATTGGATGGTGTGTAGATGGGGTGTATATACTGTATACAGTGATGTGTGGGCGGGGTGTAGTACTGACCTCCGGCCGCTCGGTGTCGCTGTGTGGAATGCAGGCGGCGGGGTGTAGTGGGCGGGGTCGGTGTGGAGTAGTAGGCGGGGTTGGCGGAGTGCTGAGGTGTCCCGGGTGTCGGAGTCGGTCGGTGGAGATCACAGTGATGGGTGAGGATGGTGTCTGTGGTGTGATCGGTGTGTGGAGGAGGGGGGATGGGAGTTATGGGGTGTCCCCAGTCATAGATTGGATGATGTATTTCCTGTACAATGGATGTGGGGGGTCCTTTTAGGAGTACAGCTCCCCCTCCCCCCCCCCCCCCCCCCCCCTGATAGATGTGTATGGATTATAGATCGGATATTGGATGGGAGGATTGATCTCACACTTTAGTTTTCCATGTTGGAAGGAGTAATGGAGGGTTAGACCCCCTGTCTGTGTCCCCATTGGGGAGATATCCCCTCACTTCCGGTTTCAGAGACACAACAGGAAGTGATGGGATCAGATTTTCCCGCCATGTGTTCCTACACCCGGCACTTCTCCACTGTGAGGATACAGTCAGAAGGCGTCAGCGGCCATCTTGTTACACCCACCGGAGTCTGGCATGTCCCGATTATTTTTACCCCTGATCTCGGCTTATATGGTGAAATTCGGTGTTCAGAAATCCGTCTCGTTGTTTAGATGTTGAATTTTGAAGGCGGCGGTGAACCTTCTGATCTCACAGGTTTGATAATCGGACAGAACACAGCTGCTTTTATTATTCAACATCCAATCAGTCTGACGGATTTCTGAACACTGAATTTCACAATATAAGCCGAGATTAGTGGTAAAATAAAGGGTGACATGCCAGACTCCGGTGGGTGCAAAAAGATGTCCGCTTGGCGACTTCAAACTGTAAGCTTACTGCGGTGTGCGGGTGTACCAAGATGGCTGTGACGGAATGTCATTTACATTACAAGATTTGACGGGTTGCCTAATCTGACAGAACACCAACGGTAGGAAGGGGTGGAGGCCATGTCTGTACCGTGTATGGAACCTGCTGCATTATCTGTACCGTGTATGGAACCTGCTGCAGCGTCTGTACCGTGTATGGGACCTGCGGCAGCGTCTGTACCGTGTATGGGACCTGCGGCAGCGTCTGTACCGTGTATGGAACCTGCTGCAGCGTCTGTACCGTGTATGGGACCTGCTGTATTATCTGTACCGTGTATGGAACCTGCGGCAGCGTCTGTACCGTGTATGGGACCTGCTGTATTATCTGTACCGTGTATGGAACCTGCTGTATTATCTGTACCGTGTATGGAACCTGCTGCAGCGTCTGTACCGTGTATGGAACCTGCTGCAGCGTCTGTACCGTGTATGGAACCTGCTGCAGCGTCTGTACCGTGTATGGGACCTGCGGCAGCGTCTGTACCGTGTATGGGACCTGCTGTATTATCTGTACCGTGTATGGAACCTGCTGCAGCGTCTGTACCGTGTATGGAACCTGCTGCAGCGTCTGTACCGTGTATGGAACCTGCTGCAGCGTCTGTACCGTGTATGGGACCTGCGGCAGCGTCTGTACCGTGTATGGGACCTGCGGCAGCGTCTGTACCGTGTATGGAACCTGCTGCAGCGTCTGTACCGTGTATGGGACCTGCTGTATTATCTGTACCGTGTATGGAACCTGCGGCAGCGTCTGTACCGTGTATGGGACCTGCGGCAGTGTCTGTACCGTGTATGGAACCTGCTGCATTATATGTACCGTGTATGGAACCTGCTGCATTATATGTACCGTGTATGGAACCTGCTGCATTATATGTACCGTGTATGGAACCTGCTGCATTATCTGTACCGTGTATGGAACCTGCTGCATTATATGTACCGTGTATGGAACCTGCTGCATTATATGTACCGTGTATGGAACCTGCGGCAGCGTCTGTACCGTGTATGGAACCTGCGGCAGTGTCTGTACCGTGTATGGGACCTGCTGTATTATCTGTACCGTGTATGGGACCTGCTGCAGCGTCTGTACCGTGTATGGAACCTGCTGCAGCGTCTGTACCGTGTATGGAACCTGCGGCAGTGTCTGTACCGTGTATGGGACCTGCTGTATTATCTGTACCGTGTATGGGACCTGCTGTATTATCTGTACCGTGTATGGGACCTGCTGCAGCGTCTGTACCGTGTATGGAACCTGCTGCAGCGTCTGTACCGTGTATGGGACCTGCGGCAGCGTCTGTACCGTGTATGGGACCTGCGGCAGCGTCTGTACCGTGTATGGAACCTGCTGTATTATCTGTACCGTGTATGGGACCTGCTGCAGCGTCTGTACCGTGTTTGGGACCTGCTGCAGCGTCTGTACCGTGTATGGGACCTGCGGCAGCGTCTGTACCGTGTATGGGACCTGCGGCAGCGTCTGTACCGTGTATGGGACCTGCGGCAGCGTCTGTACCGTGTATGGAACCTGCTGCAGCGTCTGTACCGTGTATGGAACCTGCTGTATTATCTGTACCGTGTATGGAACCTGCTGCAGCGTCTGTACCGTGTATGGGACCTGCGGCAGCGTCTGTACCGTGTATGGGACCTGCGGCAGCGTCTGTACCGTGTATGGGACCTGCGGCAGCGTCTGTACCGTGTATGGGACCTGCGGCAGCGTCTGTACCGTGTATGGGACCTGCGGCAGCGTCTGTACCGTGTATGGGACCTGCGGCAGCGTCTGTACCGTGTATGGGACCTGCGGCATTATCTGTACCGTGTATGGAACCTGCTGCAGCGTCTGTACCGTGTATGGGACCTGCGGCAGCGTCTGTACCGTGTATGGGACCTGCGGCATTATCTGTACCGTGTATGGGACCTGCGGCAGCGTCTGTACCGTGTATGGGACCTGCGGCAGCGTCTGTACCGTGTATGGAACCTGCGGCAGCGTCTGTACCGTGTATGGGACCTGCGGCAGCGTCTGTACCGTGTATGGGACCTGCTGCAGCATCTGTACCGTGTATGGAACCTGCGGCAGCGTCTGTACCGTGTATGGGACCTGCTGTATTATCTGTACCGTGTATGGGACCTGCGGCAGCGTCTGTACCGTGTATGGGACCTGCTGCAGCGTCTGTACCGTGTATGGGACCTGCGGCAGCGTCTGTACCGTGTATGGGACCTGCGGCAGCGTCTGTACCGTGTATGGGACCTGCGGCAGCGTCTGTACCGTGTTTGGGACCTGCGGCAGCGTCTGTACCGTGTATGGAACCTGCGGCAGCGTCTGTACCGTGTATGGGACCTGCGGCAGCGTCTGTACCGTGTTTGGGACCTGCTGCATTATCTGTACCGTGTATGGGACCTGCTGCAGAGTCTGTACCGTGTATGGGACCTGCGGCAGCGTCTGTACCGTGTATGGGACCTGCTGCAGCGTCTGTACCGTGTTTGGGACCTGCTGCAGCGTCTGTACCGTGTATGGAACCTGCGGCAGCGTCTGTACCGTGTATGGAACCTGCTGCAGCGTCTGTACCGTGTATGGAACCTGCAGCAGCGTCTGTACCGTGTATGGGACCTGCGGCAGCGTCTGTACCGTGTATGGAACCTGCGGCAGCGTCTGTACCGTGTATGGGACCTGCTGCAGCGTCTGTACCGTGTATGGAACCTGCTGTATTATCTGTACCGTGTATGGAACCTGCTGCAGCGTCTGTACCGTGTATGGGACCTGCTGCAGCGTCTGTACCGTGTTTGGGACCTGCTGCAGCGTCTGTACCGTGTATGGAACCTGCGGCAGCGTCTGTACCGTGTATGGAACCTGCTGCAGCGTCTGTACCGTGTATGGGACCTGCAGCAGCGTCTGTACCGTGTATGGGACCTGCGGCAGCGTCTGTACCGTGTATGGAACCTGCGGCAGCGTCTGTACCGTGTATGGGACCTGCTGCAGCGTCTGTACCGTGTATGGAACCTGCTGTATTATCTGTACCGTGTATGGAACCTGCTGCAGCGTCTGTACCGTGTTTGGGACCTGCGGCAGCGTCTGTACCGTGTATGGAACCTGCTGCATTATCTGTACCGTGTATGGAACCTGCTGCAGCGTCTGTACCGTGTATGGAACCTGCGGCAGCGTCTGTACCGTGTATGGGACCTGCGGCAGCGTCTGTACCGTGTATGGGACCTGCGGCAGCGTCTGTACCGTGTATGGGACCTGCGGCAGCGTCTGTACCGTGTATGGGACCTGCTGCAGCGTCTGTACCGTGTATGGGACCTGCTGCAGCGTCTGTACCGTGTATGGAACCTGCTGCAGCGTCTGTACCGTGTATGGAACCTGCGGCAGCGTCTGTACCGTGTATGGGACCTGCTGTATTATCTGTACCGTGTATGGAACCTGCTGCAGCGTCTGTACCGTGTATGGAACCTGCTGTATTATCTGTACCGTGTATGGAACCTGCTGCAGCGTCTGTACCGTGTATGGAACCTGCGGCAGCGTCTGTACCGTGTATGGAACCTGCTGTATTATCTGTACCGTGTATGGAACCTGCTGTATTATCTGTACCGTGTATGGAACCTGCTGCAGCGTCTGTACCGTGTATGGAACCTGCGGCAGCGTCTGTACCGTGTATGGAACCTGCTGTATTATCTGTACCGTGTATGGGACCTGTGGCAGCGTCTGTACCGTGTATGGGACCTGTGGCAGCGTCTGTACCGTGTATGGAACCTGCGGCAGCGTCTGTACCGTGTATGGAACCTGCTGTATTATCTGTACCGTGTATGGAACCTGCTGCAGCGTCTGTACCGTGTATGGAACCTGCTGCAGCATCTGTACCGTGTATGGAACCTGCTGTATTATCTGTACCGTGTATGGAACCTGCTGCAGCGTCTGTACCGTGTATGGAACCTGCGGCAGCGTCTGTACCGTGTATGGGACCTGCGGCAGCGTCTGTACCGTGTATGGGACCTGCGGCAGCGTCTGTACCGTGTATGGGACCTGCGGCAGCGTCTGTACCGTGTATGGAACCTGCTGTATTATCTGTACCGTGTATGGAACCTGCGGCAGCGTCTGTACCGTGTATGGAACCTGCGGCAGCGTCTGTACCGTGTATGGGACCTGCGGCAGCGTCTGTACCGTGTATGGGACCTGCGGCAGCGTCTGTACCGTGTATGGGACCTGCGGCAGCGTCTGTACCGTGTATGGGACCTGCGGCAGCGTCTGTACCGTGTATGGGACCTGCGGCAGCGTCTGTACCGTGTATGGGACCTGCGGCAGCGTCTGTACCATGTATGGAACCTGCTGTATTATCTGTACCGTGTATGGAACCTGCGGCAGCGTCTGTACCGTGTATGGGACCTGCTGCAGCGTCTGTACCGTGTATGGAACCTGCTGCAGCGTCTGTACCGTGTATGGGACCTGCTGTATTATCTGTACCGTGTATGGAACCTGCTGTATTATCTGTACCGTGTATGGAACCTGCTGTATTATCTGTACCGTGTATGGAACCTGCGGCAGCGTCTGTACCGTGTATGGGACCTGCTGCAGCGTCTGTACCGTGTATGGAACCTGCTGCAGCGTCTGTACCGTGTATGGGACCTGCTGTATTATCTGTACCGTGTATGGAACCTGCTGTATTATCTGTACCGTGTATGGAACCTGCTGCAGCGTCTGTACCGTGTATGGAACCTGCGGCAGCGTCTGTACCGTGTATGGAACCTGCTGTATTATCTGTACCGTGTATGGAACCTGCTGTATTATCTGTACCGTGTATGGAACCTGCGGCAGCGTCTGTACCGTGTATGGGACCTGCTGTATTATCTGTACCGTGTATGGAACCTGCTGCAGCGTCTGTACCGTGTATGGAACCTGCGGCAGCGTCTGTACCGTGTATGGAACCTGCTGCAGCGTCTGTACCGTGTATGGAACCTGCTGCAGCGTCTGTACCGTGTATGGAACCTGCTGCAAGAATAGATGCATTGATGAAGAGATGGGTGATGGGTCTCGCCCCTCCATACAGTACAGCCATCACCTCCATCTCTTTTCTTCATAAATAATGATGAGTGAGAGAGATGAACACAGAGCTGTGATTGGCTCTCAACTCAACTCTGCACTGATTGGTGGATGATGGAGCTCAGACATTGCGGTGTGTATGATAGAGCCGTCCTCATAGTGTGATCTCCCCTCCACATATAGGACACACCCCCTCCTATACACTGTACTGACATGTGACTCGCCCGCATCCTCCACCACATACATGTCTGGGGGTGTGGTCTCATCTCTGGTCACATGACTTCATCGGGTGTGGGAGGAGCCATCGTTCTCATCACGCTCTGTTCCATCCCCTCCCCCCAACGTGGAGGAGGAGTCAGGTAGCATCACATGATGAGGAATCTGCATCTTTGTGTCAATGGATGGGGATCAGCCCCATATGTGCTGTAATTGGCTGGTTGTGATGATGTCATCTCTCTGTCTCCCTCTAGCGGTCAATACGGGGATCTCTCTGGCGCTCTCCTCGTTGGTGGCGTTGTTGCTCTTCGCCGGGATGCAGATGTTCAGCCGTCAGTTGGCGTCCTCGGAGTGGCTGACCATCCTGGGAGGAATGCTTGGCTCCGGAATCTTCTTCTTCTCCCTCACCGTATCCTTCCACTATGACAGGCAATGGGAGGGGCCTATCGTTCCACTATGACAGGCAATGGGAGGGGCCTATCGTTCCACTATGACAGGCAATGGGAGGGGCCTATCGTTCCACTATGACAGGCAATGGGAGGGGCCTCTCCAGCACAGGGGTAATATTACAGGAAGACTCTAAATCGTGATGACATCCTGGGGATAAATGAGACCCCCTACCTCAGAGGCCCCCAAATGTATATAGTCCCCCTCCCCCCACATTGTACATAGTCCCCCCTCCCCCCACAATGTACACAGTCCTCCCTCCCCCTCCCCCACATTGTACATAGTCCCCCCTCCCCCCACAATGTACACAGTCCTCCCTCCCCCTCCCCCCACATTGTACATAGTCCCCCCCCCCTCCCCCCACAATGTAGGATTTGTGTGATCTGTTTGTAGGCGGAGTTCTCCTTAACTCACATCTCAGGCCTTCAATAACCTGGAGAGCCTCATATTCGGAAAAGGCTTTCAGGCCAAAGTGTTCCCGGAAGGTGAGTACCGCCCCTTATGGTGTCCCCGGGGGAGGGATAGTACCGCCCCTTATGGTGTCCCCGGGGGAGGGATAGTACCGCCCCTTATGGTGTCCCCGGGGGAGGGAGAGTACCGCCCCTTATGGTGTCCCCGGGGGAGGGATAGTACCGCCCCTTATGGTGTCCCCGGGGGAGGGATAGTACCGCCCCTTATGGTGTCCCCGGGGGAGGGATAGTACCGCCCCTTATGGTGTCCCCGGGGGAGGGATAGTACCGCCCCTTATGGTGTCCCCGGGGGAGGGATAGTACCGCCCCCCTTATGGTGTCCCCGGAGGAGGGATAGTACCGCCCCCCTTATGGTGTCCCCGGGGGAGGGATAGTACCGCCCCCTTTATGGTGTCCCGGGGGAGGGATAGTACCTGCCCCCTTTATGGTGTCCCGGGGGAGGGATAGTACCGCCCCCTTTATGGTGTCCCGGGGGAGGGATAGTACCGCCCCCCTTATGGTGTCCCCGGGGGAGGGATAGTACCGCCCCCCTTATGGTGTCCCCGGGGGAGGGATAGTACCGCCCCCCTTATGGTGTCCCCGGGGGAGGGATAGTACCGCCCCTTATGGTGTCATCAGGAAGGGTAAGTGCCACCACTTCATGGTTTTTCTGAGGAGTGGGGGGGCGTGTCCCCAGGAGGGCTGAGTCTCCATGGGGGAGGGGCGTGTCCCCGGGAGGGCTGAGTCTCCATGGGGGAGGGGCGTGTCCCCGGGAGGGCTGAGTCTCCATGGGGGAGGGGCGTGTCCCCGGGAGGGCTGAGTCTCCATGGGGGGGGGGGGCGTGTCCCCGGGAGGGCTGAGTCTCCATGGGGGAGGGGCGTGTCCCCGGGAGGGCTGAGTCTCCATGGGGGGGGGCGTGTCCCCGGGAGGGCTGAGTCTCCATGGGGGGGGGCGTGTCCCCGGGAGGGCTGAGTCTCCATGGGGGGGGGGCGTGTCCCCGGGAGGGCTGAGTCTCCATGGGGGGGGGGGCGTGTCCCCGGGAGGGCTGAGTCTCCATGGGGGGGGGGGCGTGTCCCCGGGAGGGCTGAGTCTCCATGGGGGAGGGGCGTGTCCCCGGGAGGGCTGAGTCTCCATGGGGGAGGGGCGGGTGATGGGATTGTCATGCTGATCCTCTGGTTTCTCTTCCAGTCCTCGTCTGTCTCTTCATCGCTCTCTTTGCCTCCGGATTGGTCCATCGAGTTTGTGTCACCACATGGTGAGTACCAGAGCCCCGCCCCCTTCATGGGGGGGGGGATATTTCCTGCACACCGCTGACTTCCTGTCAGTAGTTTGGGGCGGGGGGGTTTATTGTCTGTGTCCCCACTGGGGAGATTCGCCCTCTCGTTATTCTGGTGTCACCCGAGACTGACAGTGGAGGAATCTTCCAATGGGGACACTTTTTCTGATGTAATTCCCCCCCCTCCCCACTTCCTGTTGTGTCTCCGGGACAGGAAGTAAAGGGAAATCCTCCCAGGGGGGACATGGAGGAAGATAAAACCTGACAGACATTGTACTGTTCCCCTCGCCATCCAAAGCTAACTCCGCCCACATTCCAATCTGATTGGACAATCTCCAGTAGATTTACATTATTATGTATGCGGAGTCCCGCCTTAACAAATGGTTCTACATCCCGCCCAGAGTGTAGAGATTGTCCAATCGGATTGTCCACTCCCTGCATGCTCTAAGCTCCTCCCTCTACACTGCATGTACACCTCACTCCTGATTGGCTGAGCGCAGAGAGGGGGAGGGCTTTCCTTCAGGATAAGTTAAAGGTTGATTTATAATTGGCTGGCTGTTGCTTTCAATAACCACGCCCCCTCTTCTCCCTCCTCAGCTTCATCTTCTCTGTGGTGGATCTCTACTACGTCAACAAGATCTCCTCCGGCATTTACCAGGCGGTGACCCCGGCGGTGACCCCGGGGAAGGTGGTGGGGAAGAGCAAGAAGAGATCCTGACCTCGCCCCTCCCCCCCGAGTCTGTGAATAAAGTGCCGTGTCTACAACTCTGTGTTCTGCCTGTTATTCCGGGTCATGGGACCGCCCATCCCGGGTCATGGGACCGCCCACCACCCATCCCGGGTCATGGGACCGCCCACCACCCATCCCGGGTCATGGGACCGCCCACCACCCATCCCGGGTCATGGGACCGCCCACCACCCATCCCGGGTCATGGGACCGCCCACCACACATCCCGGGTCATGGGACCGCCCACCACACATCCCGGGTCATGGGACCGCCCACCACACATCCCGGGTCATGGGACCGCCCACCACACATCCCGGGTCATGGGACCGCCCATCACACATCCCGGGTCATGGGACCGCCCATCCCGGGTCATGGGACCGCCCACCACACATCCCGGGTCATGGGACCGCCCATCCCGGCTCATGGGACCGCCCACCACACATCCCGGGTCATGGGACCGCCCATCCTGGGTCATGGGACCGCCCACCACACATCCCGGGTCATGGGACCGCCCATCACACATCCCGGGGCATGGGACCGCCCACCACACATCCCGGGTCATGGGACCGCCCATCACACATCCCGGGGCATGGGACCGCCCACCACACATCCCGGGTCATGGGACCGCCCATCCCGGGTCATGGGACCGCCCACCACACATCCCGGGTCATGGGACCGCCCATCCTGGGTCATGGGACCGCCCACCACACATCCCGGGTCATGGGACCGCCCATCACACATCCCGGGTCATGGGACCGCCCATCCCGGGTCATGGGACCGCCCACCACACATCCCGGGTCATGGGACCGCCCATCCCGGCTCATGGGACCGCCCACCACCCATCCCGGCTCATGGGACCGCCCACCACCCATCCCGGCTCATGGGACCGCCCACCACCCATCCCGGCTCATGGGACCGCCCACCACCCATCCCGGCTCATGGGACCGCCCACCACCCATCCCGGCTCATGGGACCGCCCACCACCCATCCCGGCTCATGGGACCGCCCACCACCCATCCCGGCTCATGGGACCGCCCACATTCAGTACTGCCCACATTACAGGTCATTGGACCGCCCACATTACAGGTCATTGGATCTCCCACTGGGGGTGTGATGGAGCTCATGAATAAATCTTGTGTGTTCCCCAAAACAGCCAATCAGAGACTTCCCTGGGCAGACAGCAGCTGGAACCTGATTGGCTGTTCTGGGCAGAGTAACCCCCTTATGTGTTGTGACCTTTCACCTCTGTGTGACTTCTAAGAATTTAAGCCTCCCCCTAGTTACCCCCCAATCCACCCCTCAGTACTTCTTCCTGACCCTCGGGGGCGGGGACAAATCTCCTCCATATTTATTCCTGTGATCTCCCTCTAGTGGTCACAACACGTTATATGTCCTCATTGATGGATATCAGACCCCAATACAACATGGTGACCACTAGAGGGAGCCGGAGATCATCCAGAATATACCACCACACCCCAATGTGTGACGATCGTCCATCGAATGTTTTATATACAGACCCCAATGTGTGACGATCGTCCATCGAATGTTTTATATACAGACCCCAATGTGTGACGATCGTCCATCGAATGTTTTATATACAGACCCCAATGTGTGACGATCGTCCATCGAATGTTTTATATACAGACCCCAATGTGTGACGATCGTCCATCGAATGTTTTATATACAGACCCCAATGTGTGACGATCGTCCATCGAATGTTTTATATACAGACCCCAATGTGTGACGATCGTCCATCGAATGTTTTATATACAGACCCCAATGTGTGACGATCGTCCATCGAATGTTTTATATACAGACCCCAATGTGTGTGACGATCGTCCATCGAATGTTTTATATACAGACCCCAATGTGTGTGACGATCGTCCATCGAATGTTTTATATACAGACCCCAATGTGTGACGATCGTCCATCGAATGTTTTATATACAGACCCCAATGTGTGACGATCGTCCATCGAATGTTTTATATACAGACCTCAATGTGTGACGATCGTCCATCGAATGTTTTATATACAGACCTCAATGTGTGTGACGATCGTCCATCGAATGTTTTATATACAGACCCCAATGTGTGACGATCGTCCATCGAATGTTTTATATACAGACCTCAATGTGTAACGATCGTCCATCGAATGTTTTATATACAGACCCCAATGTGTGACGATCGTCCATCGAATGTTTTATATACAGACCCCAATGTGTGACGATCGTCCATCGAATGTTTTATATACAGACCCCAATGTGTGTGACGATCGTCCATCGAATGTTTTATATACAAACCCCAATGTGTGTGACGATCGTCCATCGAATGTTTTATATACAGACCCCAATGTGTGACGATCGTCCATCGAATGTTTTATATACAGACCCCAATGTGTGACGATCGTCCATCGAATGTTTTATATACAGACCCCAATGTGTGACGATCGTCCATCGAATGTTTTATATACAGACCCCAATGTGTGTGACGATCGTCCATCGAATGTTTTATATACAGACCTCAATGTGTGTGACGATCGTCCATCGAATGTTTTATATACAGACCCCAATGTGTGTGACGATCGTCCATCGAATGTTTTATATACAGACCCCAATGTGTGACGATCGTCCATCGAATGTTTTATATACAGACCCCAATGTGTGACGATCGTCCATCGAATGTTTTATATACAGACCCCAATGTGTGACGATCGTCCATCGAATGTTTTATATACAGACCCCAATGTGTGACGATCGTCCATCGAATGTTTTATATACAGACCCCAATGTGTGACGATCGTCCATCGAATGTTTTATATACAGACCCCAATGTGTGTGACGATCGTCCATCGAATGTTTTATATACAGACCCCAATGTGTGTGACGATCGTCCATCGAATGTTTTATATACAGACCTCAATGTGTGTGACGATCGTCCATCGAATGTTTTATATACAGACCTCAATGTGTGTGACGATCGTCCATCGAATGTTTTATATACAGACCCCAATGTGTGTGACGATCGTCCATCGAATGTTTTATATACAGACCTCAATGTGTGACGATCGTCCATCGAATGTTTTATATACAGACCCCAATGTGTGACGATCGTCCATCGAATGTTTTATATACAGACCCCAATGTGTGACGATCGTCCATCGAATGTTTTATATACAGACCTCAATGTGTGTGACGATCGTCCATCGAATGTTTTATATACAGACCCCAATGTGTGACGATCGTCCATCGAATGTTTTATATACAGACCTCAATGTGTGACGATCGTCCATCGAATGTTTTATATACAGACCCCAATGTGTGACGATCGTCCATCGAATGTTTTATATACAGACCCCAATGTGTGACGATCGTCCATCGAATGTTTTATATACAGACCCCAATGTGTGTGACGATCGTCCATCGAATGTTTTATATACAGACCTCAATGTGTGACGATCGTCCATCGAATGTTTTATATACAGACCCCAATGTGTGACGATCGTCCATCGAATGTTTTATATACAGACCCCAATGTGTGTGACGATCGTCCATCGAATGTTTTATATACAGACCTCAATGTGTGACGATCGTCCATCGAATGTTTTATATACAGACCTCAATGTGTGACGATCGTCCATCGAATGTTTTATATACAGACCTCAATGTGTGTGACGATCGTCCATCGAATGTTTTATATACAGACCTCAATGTGTGAAGATCGTCCATCGAATGTTTTATATACAGACCTCAATGTGTGTGACGATCGTCCATCGAATGTTTTATATACAGACCTCAATGTGTGACGATCGTCCATCGAATGTTTTATATACAGACCCCAATGTGTGACGATCGTCCATCGAATGTTTTATATACAGACCCCAATGTGTGTGACGATCGTCCATCGAATGTTTTATATACAGACCTCAATGTGTGACGATCGTCCATCGAATGTTTTATATACAGACCTCAATGTGTGACGATCGTCCATCGAATGTTTTATATACAGACCCCAATGGTGTGACGATCGTCCATCGAATGTTTTATATACAGACCCCAATGTGTGACGATCGTCCATCGAATGTTTTATATACAGACCTCAATGTGTGACGATCGTCCATCGAATGTTTTATATACAGACCCCAATGTGTGTGACGATCGTCCATCGAATGTTTTATATACAGACCTCAATGTGTGACGATCGTCCATCGAATGTTTTATATACAGACCCCAATGTGTGACGATCGTCCATCGAATGTTTTATATACAGACCCCAATGTGTGTGACGATCGTCCATCGAATGTTTTATATACAGACCTCAATGTGTGACGATCGTCCATCGAATGTTTTATATACAGACCCCAATGTGTGACGAT